>NC_041363.1:2115962-2298462 GCF_900634415.1 Cottoperca gobio
CTCCACTGAAATGAAAATATACTGCGTTTAAAATATAAACTGGATAAATCTATTTGTGTATCAGAACAACACAAAGTTATTTGCAGTTTAAAGAATCTGAGAGTTAGATGAGAAGATTGAGACCAAACACACATATCTGTCTCGTTAAACTTAACTTATACAGACACCAACCAGTTAGCTTAGCTTAGCATAAAGACTGTAAACAGCCCCTTTAATGCTTACTAACTCATAACATGTATTTGTTGTCTCCACTCAGCGATGACAGAACAGGTTTGTATAAAAAGATATAAGATGTTAATTAATGAGCTTAAGAGGCGCTAGTAGTTGTATGAAGTAGTCTTCATGCTAAGCTAAGCATGAAACTGTTCCTTTAAATTGCGAATAACTTCCTTTGTTTTTGCTCAGAAAAAGAGGAATGTTTTAAAGTAGACAAAGCACCGCTGGTGTAGTTTAGCTCATATGACATCTAAGGAAAAAGTAAAAGTAGGGTTAAGTTTGAATTTCTTTGTAAAATCCTGGACTAGAATAACATTCCTGCCCAAACCTGTTCGCCAACCTTGACAAACAGGTGTCTAATTGCTTCTATCGAAATCTCCTTTCTGGCAGAGCTACATCGTGTGATTCACGTCCCAGAAAATAAAGTGTCTCCTGTTTCAGAGGGAAAGTACGTTGGTACGTAGGTTTCCAAGATTTCTACTCAATTTAGATGTTGAACTGCTCAAATCTGTGACCTTTATTGATTCAGTTTTCACAGCAAAATCTGTTTTCTAGGAGTTAATAAATGTAATTTCTTCCCACATCAAGAGAAACACACAAACAAAAGAGCAACACCTACAGAGAAGTGAACATTCACGGAATACACAGATCCTTTCACTACCAAACTATGACCTGTCAACAGTTTGTAATGTGATGCACATTTACCCGTGTGTTTAGTTTTGATTTTCCTTTCTGTGTCTTCTTGCTCTTTGCTGCTGCAACAGATTCTTCACCGTCGTAACTGAAGTTTCTACTTATTGCATCTGAATAAATTGGCCCTTCAAGGGATTTTAAAACAAACTCCACAAATTTATTGCAAATACTTTGTATCCCTGCTCTGATGGAAAGCCCCAGTGACTCGTCTCCAGAAGGCGAACACGTCAGCGCGGAGCGGTCCAGTCCAGCTCTGCAGGCTGGACCAGATGGATGGCTTGCAGCTGCTGGCCTACAACCTCTTCCCTCAGCACAACCATTAGGCCTATCTGTCTGCAATTTCCTCATTCTTCCTCAGCTCCCTCTGAAGTCCACTCTGATCACTTTCCCACACCCCCACAGCTCCGCACAGCACCACACTGTACGTACACTGCAGCGCCCGAGCACATTCACAGTGCCAATTACCCCGTCCACCCACACATGCATGCACGCAATCACACACACACATCCTCTAATACATTTCACCATGAAGCAAAACCGGCGGACACCCAAATATGAAAGGGGAGATTCCTGCAACCAGCGAAGATTAATGTCCAGTTGTGCGTCCTCTGGGACTCCTGGGACATCCTAAACTCTCACACAGTTACAGATGACACTGAAGGGGAAGGGGCGTCCAAACCTTTAAAGTGAAATCAAGACTTATTGGTGTCATGACTTTCGTGTTGGGTGCAACAACTGGATGCATTTATAACTTAAGTCGCTATAATCTTTCATTTATAACTAATAATTGTGCGTAATGTGAATCGGGTCGCTCGTAGTGACTTTACACGACTCCGGCCCGCTCTCACTGCTCTCATCGTTCCTACTCAGGTTCTAAAAACCTTCACAGCACCAAACAGCAGACAGACACAGTTAGTGAACATAGTGGAGCATTAAGCGAGCAGATGTTTCCCTCAGGAGCAGCGAGAGACCCAAACAGAGCTACGAGGAGACAGCGGTTTATACTCAACATATTTGTTAATAATGCTGCTTTTAGTCATTTATTAGCCATAACCCTTAGCTGACCCCCTCCGGATCTTTTCGGGGCTAACAAAATAGTTTAGTACTGTTCAGACTTTCGATAAAGAAAGGTCTTTCATATTTTATTTTGAAGACGTTTTGAAGACACTCGTCATTTTCAGTACGTGATTATCGTGGCTAAAATAATTCACGATAGTTATATAATCGCGATATCTATGAAAAGAATATACAAAAGAATACTAAAAAGGATGTCAGTCAAATTCATGGTTTATTGTGTGCTTTGTCTTTGTTTTGGGCGAATAAATTCACAACTCACAACACGAGTGTACGTAGCTGCAGTCTGTAAACACGACTGTTACAGAAGCGTAGAAGAAGAAACAAAAATGATTTCAGAGGCGCTGGATTATTATCACAAATGTATTTTTAACATATCAATATTTTTTATTGAGTCATAAGCGAGTGTATTGTAAGATATGTGTATGTGTGTGTGTTGTAAGATATGTGTATGTGTGTGTTGTAAGATATGTGTATGTGTGTGTGTTGTAAGATATGTGTATGTGTGTTGTAAGATATGTGTATGTGTGTGTTGTAAGATATGTGTATGTGTGTGTGTTGTAAGATATGTGTATGTGTGTTGTAAGATATGTGTATGTGTGTTGTAAGATATGTGTATGTGTGTTGTAAGATATGTGTATGTGTGTTGTAAGATATGTGTATGTGTGTGTATTGTAAGATATGTGTATGTGTGTTGTAAGATATGTGTATGTGTGTGTTGTAAGATGTGTGTATGTGTGTGTGTTGTAAGATATGTGTATGTGTGTGTTGTAAGATATGTGTATGTGTGTTGTAAGATATGTGTATGTGTGTGTTGTAAGATATGTGTATGTGTGTGTGTTGTAAGATATGTGTATGTGTGTGTTGTAAGATATGTGTATGTGTGTGTGTTGTAAGATATGTGTATGTGTGTTGTAAGATATGTGTATATGTGTGTGTTGTAAGATATGTGTATGTGTGTGTGTTGTAAGATATGTGTATGTGTGTTGTAAGATATGTGTATATGTGTGTGTTGTAAGATATGTGTATGTGTGTGTGTTGTAAGATATGTGTATGTGTGTGTTGTAAGATATGTGTATGTGTGTGTGTTGTAAGATATGTGTATGTGTGTGTTGTAAGATATGTGTATGTGTGTTGTAATATATGTGTATATGTGTGTGTTGTAAGATATGTGTATGTGTGTGTGTTGTAAGATATGTGTATATGTGTGTGTTGTAAGATATGTGTATGTGTGTGTTGTAAGATATGTGTGTGTGTTGTAAGATATGTGTATGTGTGTGTGTTGTAAGATATGTGTATGTGTGTGTTGTAAGATATGTGTATGTGTGTGTGTTGTAAGATATGTGTATGTGTGTGTTGTTGTAAGATATGTGTATGTGTGTGTTGTAAGATATGTATATGTGTGTGTTGTAAGATATGTGTATGTGTGTGTTGTAAGATATGTGTATGTATGTGTGTTGTAAGATATGTGTATATGTTTTGTAAGATAAGTGTGTGTTGTAAGATATGTGTATGTGTGTGTTGTAAGATATGTGTATGTGTGTTGTAAGATAAGTGTGTGTTGTAAGATATGTGTATGTGTGTGTGTTATAAGATATGTGTGTGTGTTGTAAGATATGTGTATATGTGTGTGTTGTAAGATATGTCTATAAGTGTGTGTTGTAAGATATGTGTGTGTTGTAAGATGTGTGTATGTGTGTGTTGTAAGATATGTGTATGTATGTGTGTTGTAAGATATGTGTGTGTTGTAAGATATGTGTATGTGTGTGTTGTAAGATATGTGTATGTGTGTGTTGTAAGATATGTGTGTGTGTTGTAAGATATGTGTATATGTGTGTGTGTTGTAAGATATGTGTGTGTTGTAAGATATGTGTGTGTTGTAAGATATGTGTATGTGTGTGTTATAAGATATGTGTATGTGTGTGTTGTAAGATAAAGGTATATGTGTGTGTTGTAAGATATGTGTATGTGTGTGTTGTAAGATATGTGTATGTGTGTGTTGTAAGATATAGGTATATGTGTGTGTTGTAAGATATGTGTATGTGTGTGTGTTGTAAGATATGTGTGTGTTGTAAGATATGTGTGTGTTGTAAGATATAGGTATATGTGTGTGTTGTAAGATATGTGTATGTATGTGTGTTGTAAGATATGTGTGTGTTGCAAGATATGTGTATGTGTGTGTTGTAATATATGTGTATATGTGTGTGTTGTAAGATATGTGTATATGTGTGTGTTGTAAGATATGTGTATGTGTGTGTTGTAAGATATGTGTATATGTGTGTTGTAATATATGTGTATGTGTGTGTTGTAAGATATGTGTATATGTGTGTTGTAAGATATGTGTATGTGTGTTGTAAGATATGTGTATATGTGTGTGTTGTAAGATATGTGTATGTGTGTGTGTTGTAAGATATGTGTATGTGTGTTGTAAGATATGTGTATATGTGTGTGTTGTAAGATATGTGTATGTGTGTGTGTTGTAAGATATGTGTATGTGTGTGTTGTAAGATATGTGTATGTGTGTGCTGTTGTAAGATATGTGTATGTGTGTTGTGTTGTAAGATATGTGTATGTGTGTTGTAATATATGTGTATATGTGTGTGTTGTAAGATATGTGTATGTGTGTGTTGTAAGATATGTGTATATGTGTGTGTTGTAAGATATGTGTATGTGTGTGTTGTAAGATATGTGTATGTGTGTTGTAAGATATGTGTATGTGTGTGTGTTGTAAGATATGTGTATGTGTGTGTTGTAAGATATGTGTATGTGTGTGTGTGTAAGATATGTGTATGTGTGTGTGTTGTAAGATATGTGTATGTGTGTGTTGTAAGATATGTATATGTGTGTGTTGTAAGATATGTGTATGTGTGTGTTGTAAGATATGTGTATGTATGTGTGTTGTAAGATATGTGTATATGTTTGTAAGATAAGTGTGTGTTTGTAAGATATGTGTATGTGTGTGTTGTAAGATATGTGTATGTGTGTTGAAGATAAGTGTGTGTTGTAAGATATGTGTATGTGTGTGTGTTATAAGATATGTGTGTGTGTTGTAAGATATGTGTATATGTGTGTGTTGTAAGATAGTCTATAAGTGTGTGTTGTAAGATATGTGTGTGTTGTAAGATGTGTGTATGTGTGTGTTGTAAGATAGGTGTATGTATGTGTGTTGTAAGATATGTGTGTGTTGTAAGATATGTGTATGTGTGTGTTGTAAGATATGTGTATGTGTGTGTTGTAAGATATGTGTTGTGTGTTGTAAGATATGTGTATATGTGTGTGTGTTGTAAGATATGTGTTGTGTTGTAAGATATGTGTGTGTTGTAAGATATGTGTATGTGTGTGTCTAAGATATTGTGTATGTGTGTGTTGTAAGATAAAGGTATATTGTGTGTTTTGTAAGATATGTGTATGTGTGGTTGTAAGATATGTGTATGTGTGTTGTTGTAAGATATGTGTATGTGTGTGTTGAAGATATAGGTATATGTGTGTTGTAAGATATGTGTATGTGTGTGTGTTGTAAGATATGTGTGTGTTGTAAGATATGTGTGTGTTGTAAGATATTAGGTATAGTGTGGTGTGTAAGATATGGATGTATGTGTGTTGTAAGATATGTGTGTGTTGCAAGATATGTGTATGTGTGTGTTGTAATATATGTGTATATGTGTGTGTTGTAAGATATGTGTATATGTGTGTGTTGTAAGATATGTGTCTGTGTGTGTTGTAAGATATGTGTATATGTGTGTTGTAATATATGTGTATGTGTGTGTTGTAAGCTATGTGTATATGTGTGTTGTACGATATGTGTATGTGTGTGTTGTAAGATATGTGTATATGTGTGTGTTGTAAGATATGTGTATGTGTGTGTTGTAAGATATGTGTATGTGTGTGTTGTAAGATATGTGTATATGTGTGTTGTAAGATATGTGTATGTGTGTGTGTGTTGTAAGATATGTGTATGTGTGGTTGTAAGATATGTGTATGTGTGTGTTGTAAGATATGTGTATGTGTGTGTTGTAAGATATGTGTATATGTGTGTGTTGTAAGATATGTGTATATGTGTGTGTTGTAAGATATGTGTATGTGTGTTGTAAGATATGTGTATATGTTTTGTAAGATAAGTGTGTGTTGTAAGATATGTGTGTGTTGTAAGATATGTGTATGTGTGTGTAAGATATGTGTGTGTTGTAAGATATGTGTATGTGTGTGTTGTAAGATATGTGTGTGTGTTGTAAGATATGTGTATATGTGTGTGTTGTAAGATATGTCTATAAGTGTGTGTTGTAAGATATGTGTGTGTTGTAAGATATGTGTATGTGTGTGTGTTGTAAGATATGTGTATGTGTGTGTGTTGTAAGATATGTGTATGTGTGTGTTGTAAGATATGTGTATGTGTGTGTGTTGTAAGATGTGTATGTGTGTGTTGTAAGATATGTGTGTGTTGTAAGATATGTGTATGTGTGTGTTGTAAGATATGTGTATGTGTGTGTTGTAAGATATGTGTATGTGTGTGTTGTAAGATATGTGTGTGTTGTAAGATATGTGTATGTGTGTTGTAAGATATGTGTATGTGTGTGTTGTAAGATATGTGTATGTATGTGTGTTGTAAGATATGTGTGTGTTGTAAGATATGTGTATGTGTGTGTTGTAATATATGTGTATATGTGTGTGTTGTAAGATATGTGTATATGTGTGTGTGTAGATATGTGTGTGTGTGTTGTAAGATATGTGTATATGTGTGTTGTAAGATATGTGTATGTGTGTGTTGTAAGATATGTGTATGTGTGTTGTAAGATATGTGTATGTGTGTGTGTGTTGTAAGATATGTGTATGTGTGTGTTGTAAGATATGTGTATGTGTGTGTTGTAAGATATGTGTATATGTGTGTGTTGTAAGATATGTGTATATGTGTGTTGTAAGATATGTGTATGTGTGTGTGTTGTAAGATATGTGTATGTGTGTGTTGTAAGATATGTGTATATGTGTGTTGTAATATATGTGTATGTGTGTGTTGTAAGATATGTGTATATGTGTGGTTGTAAGATATGTGTATGTGTGGTTGTAAGATATGTGTATATGTGTGTGTTGTAAGATATGTGTATGTGTGTGTTGTAAGATATGTGTATGTGTTGCAAGATATGTGTATGTGTGTGTTGTAATATATGTGTATGTGTGTGTTGTAAGATATGTGTATATGTGTGTGTTGTAAGATATGTGTATGTGTGTGTTGTAAGATATGTGTATATGTGTGTGTTGTAATATATGTGTATGTGTGTGTTGTAAGATATGTGTATATGTGTGTTGTAAGATATGTGTATATGTGTGTGTTGTAAGATATGTGTATATGTGTGTGTTGTAAGATATGTGTATGTGTGTGTTGTAAGATATGTGTATGTGTGTGTTGTAAGATATGTGTATGTGTGTGTTGTAAGATATGTGTATGTGTGTGTTGTAAGATATGTGTATGTGTGTGTGTAAGATATGTGTATGTGGTTGTAAGATATGTGTATGTGTGTGTGTTGTAAGATATGTGTATGTGTGTGTTGTAAGATATGTGTATGTGTGTGTGTTGTAAGATATGTGTATATGTGTGTGTTGTAAGATATGTGTATATGTGTGTGTTGTAAGATATGTGTATGTGTGTTGTAAGATATGTGTATATGTTTTGTAAGATAAGTATGTGTTGTAAGATATGTGTATGTGTGTGTGTTGTAAGATATGTGTATGTGTGTTGTAAGATAAGTGTGTGTTGTAAGATATGTGTATGTGTGTGTTGTAAGATATGTGTGTGTGTGTTGTAAGATATGTGTATATGTGTGTGTTGTAAGATATGTCTATAAGTGTGTGTTGTAAGATATGTGTGTGTTGTAAGATGTGTGTATGTGTGTGTTGTAAGATATGTGTATGTATGTGTGTTGTAAGATATGTGTATGTGTGTGTTGTAATATATGTGTATATGTGTGTGTTGTAAGATATGTGTATGTGTGTGTTGTAAGATATGTGTGTGTTGTAAGATATGTGTATGTGTTGTGTAAGATATGTGTATGTGTGTGTGTTGTAAGATATGTGTGTGTTGTAAGATATGTGTATGTGTGTGTTGTAAGATATAGGTATATGTGTGTGTTGTAAGATATGTGTATGTATGTGTGTGTAAGATATGTGTGTGTTGTAAGATATGTGTATGTGTGTGTTGTAATATATGTGTATATGTGTGTGTTGTAAGATATGTGTATATGTGTGTGTTGTAAGATATGTGTGTGTGTGTTGTAAGATATGTGTATATGTGCGTTGTAATATATGTGTATGTGTGTGTTGTAAGATATGTGTATATGTGTGTTGTAAGATATATGTATGTGTGTGTGTTGTAAAATATGTGTATATGTGTGTGTTGTAAGATATGTGTATGTGTGTGTTTGTAAGATATGTGTATATGTGTGTGTTGTAAGATATGTGTATATGTGTGTTGTAAGATATGTGTATGTGTGTGTGTTGTAAGATATGTGTAATGTATGTGTGTTGTAAGATATGTGTATGTGTGTGTTGTAAGATATGTGTATATGTGTGTTGTAAGATATGTGTATGTGTGTGTGTTGTAAGATATGTGTATGTGTGTGTTGTAAGATATGTGTATGTGTGTGTGTTGTAAGATATGTGTATATGTGTGTTGTAAGATATGTGTATATGTGTGTTGTAAGATATGTGTATGTGTGTTGTAAGATATGTCTATGTGTGTGTGTTGTAAGATATGTGTATGTGTGTTGTAAGATAAGTCTGTGTTGTAAGATATGTGTATGTGTGTGTGTTGTAGATATGTGTGTGTGTTGTAAGATATGTGTATGTGTGTGTTGTAAGATGTGTATGTGGTGTAAGATATGTGTAGTGTGTGTGTTGTAGATATGTGTATGTGTGTGTTGTAAGATATGTGTATGTGTGTGTGTTGTAAGATATGTGTATGGGTGTGTTGTAAGATATGTGTATGTGTGTGTGTTGTAAGATATGTGCTATGGTGTGTGTTGTAAGATATGTGTATGTGTGTGTGTTGTAAGATATGTGTATGTGTGTGTGTTGTAAGATATGTGTATGTGTGTGTTGTAAGATATGTGTATGTGTGGTGTAAGATAAGTGTATGTGTGTGTGTTGTAAGATATGTGTATATGTGTGTGTTGTAAGATATGTGTATATGTGTGTGTTGTAAGATATGTGTATGTGTGTTGTAAGATATGTGTATATGTTTTGTAAGATAAGTGTGTGTTGTAAGATATGTCTATGTGTGTGTGTTGTAAGATATGTGTATGTGTGTTGTAAGATAAGTCTGTGTTGTAAGATATGTGTATGTGTGTGTGTTGTAAGATATCTGTGTGTGTGTTGTAAGATATGTGTATATGTGTGTGTTGTAAGATATGTCTATAAGTGTGTGTTGTAAGATATGTGTGTGTTGTAAGATGTGTGTATGTGTGTGTTGTAAGATATGTGTATGTATGTGTGTTGTAAGATATGTGTGTGTTGTAAGATATGTGTATGTGTGTGTTGTAATATATGTGTATATGTGTGTGTTGTAAGATATGTGTATATGTGTGTGTTGTAAGATATGTGTATGTGTGTGTTGTAAGATATGTGTGTGTGTTGTAAGATATGTGTATGTGTGTGTTGTAAGATATGTGTATGTGTGTGTGTTGTAAGATATGTGTATATGTGTGTGTTGTAAGATATGTGTATATGTGTGTGTTGTAAGATATGTGTATGTGTGTGTTGTAAGATATGTGTATGTGTGTGTGTTGTAAGATATGTGTATGTGTGTTGTAAGATAATAGTGTGTTGTAAGATATGTGTATGTGTGTGTGTTGTAAGATATGTGTGTGTGTTGTAAGATATGTGTATATGTGTGTTTTGTAAGATATGTCTATAAGTGTGTGTTGTAAGATATGTGTGTGTTGTAAGATGTGTGTATGTGTGTGTTGTAAGATATGTGTATGTATGTGTGTTGTAAGATATGTGTGTGTTGTAAGATATGTGTATGTGTGTGTTGTAATATATGTGTATATGTGTGTGTTGTAAGATATGTGTATATGTGTGTGTTGTAAAATATGTCTATAAGTGTGTGTTGTAAGATATGTGTGTGTTGTAAGATGTGTGTATGTGTGTGTTGTAAGATATGTGTATGTATGTGTGTTGTAAGATATGTGTGTGTTGTAAGATATGTGTATGTGTGTGTTGTAATATATGTGTATATGTGTGTGTTGTAAGATATGTGTATATGTGTGTGTTGTAAGATATGTGTATGTGTGTGTTGTAATATATGTGTATATGTGTGTTGTAATATATGTGTATGTGTGTGTTGTAAGATATGTGTATGTGTGTGTTGTAAGATATGTGTATATGTGTGTGTTGTAAGATATGTGTATATGTGTGTTGTAAGATATGTGTATGTGTGTGTGTTGTAAGATATGTGTATGTGTGTGTTGTAAGATATGTGTATATGTGTGTGTTGTAAGAAATGTGTATATGTGTGTTGTAAGATATGTGTATGTGTGTGTGTTGTAAGATATGTGTATGTGTGTGTGTTGTAAGATATGTGTATATGTGTGTGTTGTAAGATATGTGTATGTGTTTTGTAAGATAAGTGTGTGTTGTAAGATATGTGTATGTGTGTGTGTTGTAAGATATGTGTATATGTGTGTGTTGTAAGATATGTGTATATGTGTGTTGTAATATATGTGTATATGTGTGTGTTGTAAGATATGTGTATCTGTGTGTTGTAAGATATGTGTATATGTGTGTGTTGTAAGATATGTGTATATGTGTGTTGTAAGATATGTGTATGTGTGTGTGTTGTAAGATATGTGTATATGTGTGTTGTAAGATATGTGTATGTGTGTGTGTTGTAAGATATGTGTATGTGTGTGTTGTAAGATATGTGTATATGTGTGTGTTGTAAGATATGTGTATGTGTTTTGTAAGATAAGTGTGTGTTGTAAGATATGTGTATGTGTGTGTGTTGTAAGATATGTGTGTGTGTGTTGTAAGATATGTGTATATGTGTGTGTTTGTAAGATATGTCTTTTAAGTGTGTGTTGTAAGATATGTGTGTGTTGTAAGATGTATGTATGTGTGTGTTGTAAGATATGTGTGTGTTGTAAGATGTGTGTATGTGTGTGTTGTAAGATATGTGTGTGTTGTAAGATATGTGTGTGTTGTAAGATATGTGTGTGTTGTAAGATGTGTGTGTGTTGTAAGATGTGTGTATGTTGTAAGATATGTGTGTGTTGTAAGATGTGTGTGTGTTGTAAGATATATGTATATGTGTGTGTTGTAAGATGTGTGTATGTGTGTGTTTTAAGATATGTGTGTGTTTTCTAAGAAACAGAAATCACTTGAGACCAATTTTTACTAAATCCTGGTGTCATCTCATTTCTGCTAAATTCAGAATCAAGTTTGGGTTAAAGGATAAAGGACGAAGCATTCGGGGAACTGAAATGACAACATTGGTGTTAAATTGCTAATAACTGTCACCAACATTTCTGCCCGTCAGTCTTATTTAATGTTGAGCATTTAAGTGCAAAATGCAGCCTGAGCTGACCCGAGTGTGTGAGGTCCAGCTAAGTGGGCTTTGGGTCTACAGCTCTGGAATGAAGGAGTGTGGGAGCCGGGAGAGGAAGTCCATCTAAAGCTGAGGCATGTAGTCCAGCTGTGAGCTCATCGTACACACACACACACACTGTATATCTTCACTTACTGTGTGTATTCATGTTCAGCTAGGTTTATTCCAGCTGTAAGCTCAAAGTGTGTGTGTGTGTGTGTGTGTGTAGAAATATACATGTGTGTTCATGTGTCGCCGGCCTGTGATTAATGACCCGCCGCCCTGCTTTCTTCTACTTCCTTCCTCTCCAGTCGTGTCACACACATCATCACGCGTCAGCGTAATGGACGCCGACAGACGGCTGCAGCAGCTCCTGCTCGGCCTCGTGGATACAAACAGACCATAACATCCTCCTCATGCAAACGCATTCGCACATTTACATTTTAAGCTGCTCTGGGAGACTTTGCATGTCCCATGATGTGACGTCAATGTGTCCTCCTCTGACCGGAGCTGGAGGTCAGCTTCATGAAGCTTCAGAGGATCAACTCTGTCGCCTGAAACATTAAGTTCCCAAACAACTAAATACTAAACTGTATTGTCAATTACGTTTCGAGGGAAATGTTTTTTGTCCCAGAACACAAGAGGGTAACGTCGTTGAAGCAACAAAACGTCTGGGTTTGGTTGAGAAGAAAGATCTCGGTTTGGCTCTAAATAAGTTTGTTCATAAATGTAAAAAATACTTTTTATTTCACACGCAAACTGTGTAAAAGTCCACCAGCATCTCAAAGGAGGAGGTTTGTTTTTTGGAAATACGCTTACAAAAATTTCCAAAACAAGATTTACACATTTAGTAAAATCTCTCCGTCCAGCTTTAACAAGTTTAGGTATTTTATTAGGCTTTTACAATTCTGTTATCCAATTACCCTCTGACTATTAAACTCATGAACAGAATGTATTTCAATTACTACATTGCAACCGAGGAATATTAGACAGCTGATGTGTGATAATAAATCTGTGTTACTGCCATGTGTGTTTGAGAAAACTCATTATATGTATTTATTTAAAAGGACGACACATTAATCGACATCTTTAAAGTGTTAGCCAGTTGGCTCATTTTCAACTGCAGCACTTTGACGAGATGTTTTGAAAGCAGTTAGAGAAAGTAGAGAAACCAAGAAGAAGTAGGAAGAACACACACACACACACACACACACACACACACACACACACACACACACACACACACACACACACACACACACACACACACACACACACACACACACATCTCATCCATCAAACCTCATCAGACTTTTCCAAAACCCATCCTGTCAAACACACTCTGAAGGCCAAAGAAAAGTGTGTGTTGGTGTGAGCACATGTGTCCTGGACTGTCTGCTGACGTGCTGCAATGTGCTGCAAGTGTGTGTGAGAGAGAGACAGATACAAGAGAAAGAAAAGGAGTGCGACTGACAAAGAAGAGAGAGGGGAGATAAAGGAAGAAAAAGCATGAGCAGTGGAAAATGAAGAAAGAAAGGGAACAGCAGCAGAGACAGAAAGCAAGCGAGCCTTGCATGTGTGTTGGTTCCCAGCCCTGTCAGGGCCTGTCAGCCTGTGATTTATGGCAGCGAGACTGGGAGCAGTCTTCGCTGCCAGCTCAGTATTGTTACAACTGACAGCTAATGAGGCCGGACGGGCTTTCAAGCACAGCACTTAACAGAGGCCTCCATCTTCACGAGTCACGAGCTCCCCTCTTTCTTTTCTCCCATTTATTTCTTCTTCCAGGGTGGCAGCAGTGTGGCGAGCCACCACCACATTTCTGTGGCTGCAGAGAGAATCAGGCGGGCGACAGAGATATATGGGCGACACTCTGTTACTGCTTCCACTCTCCTTCCTCCTGCTTGCTATTAAGCCAGAGGCTCTGCTCATATACACGAGAGGGTGAAACACACAAAGGGAAGAGACCTGCGTCCCTCTCTCTGCAATCTGTCGTGTTTCTAAAGCCTGGAGTCGCACGTCTCTCTGTGATTATGTGTGTGTGAGCCTGGCTGTGGTGTGTTTTACCTTCAACACCCCTGGCCCGGACTGCTTTGGACCCCGCTCTATAATCACTACCAGAGTCTCTCTGGCAGAGCTAGCCCCCCTCCCTCCACCCCCCCCCCCCCCCCCCCCCCCCCCCACCTCCTCCCACGGCCCCTGGTTTCTTGTCAGTCGTGATTAATGGCACTCGGGCCCCGGCGCGGCTTACGCTGCCAGTTCCAGCGATGTTCCCTTGATACTTAATGAACTCTGACAAACTTCTTTTCCCTTGCTCTGTTGTTCCCTCCCCCACCACCGCCCCCCTCCCTGTTTAAAATGCACAGCACAGAGCTGCCACTGCAGCACCTAGGGGTTAGCTCTAGTCCTTTGCAAATTTCTCAAGAGACCAACATCTAAAAATAAAGCGCCTCGGCCATTTTAGTGTCAAGAGCCGAGTGGTGTATCACTTCCACAGGCTGGTCTCTGACTCCTGATGTCATTAGTGGACCTTTACGCTCACAACTGACCTTTTTTAACACATTGCAGCCTCATTTTCTAAACAAAATGTTAAACTTTCTGTTTGTTGGTTTGGCTAACAACCCAGCGTGTCCACTACACATGAAGGAAGTAAAGTCAGCTGCAAGACAGCAGCGTTAAACTCTACACGTTGAAGTCATGGCAGACGGAGGGCGGGGGGCGGAGGAGAACGCGGCCTTTTGTAGGTTTCTCATGAACATGAAGTCTCAGCTGGTCTGTGTCGCCATCTTCTGCTCACAGCAGGGAAGAGGGAGAAACACTTCCCTGAACACTCGGGTCACAAACATGCACGATACTTCATAGAGCATCTAAGATGAGATAAACAAGTGAAAACAACTACGTTTTTATTTTAAGTACATTTTTGAGGTACTTTAATTGAATATTTCTACTCCACTACAATTCAGAGGCAAATATTTTACTTTTTTCCCCAATACATTTACCCGACGGCTTGAGTTACTTTACAGATTCAGATTTTATACAAAATATAATCAACAAATAATGTTTTCATCACTTTCAATTCTGTACATTTAGAAATCTGCAACATTCAATTATTAAACACATGAATGCATCAATATTATAATTCAATAATATCAAATATATTATTCTGAAACGTTTTGTACATTAAAAACATTTTATTATTATATATATTATATATAGATACTAAGTATTTCTGTGGTGTTATTACTTTTATTTAAATAAGACCTCTGGCAGGTAGAGAATCAGTTCCACAGTCCAGAGTTGTATTTATAGTATTTATTAAGTTGTTGATAAAGGTTATATTGATACTTTTACACATTATGGACATTTTAATGCCACTACAACGAGGCAGTAAAGTAAATTGTTTGATTAAATGACTTGTAGTCATGCAAATGTTCTGAGGCTCATTTAAAAGAGACTTTCAGCTCAGTGTTTGTGGGTTCCAGCTCATAAACTCAGCAGGAAAATCAGGCTGATTAAGTTAAGCTTCCAACAACAACAAACATTTGCAACCAAAAACAACAACTTGCAGCTTCAATGAGCGTTGGAAAATGTAAAAACAGGAAGACATGCATGCAAAGCTTCAGGGCTACCATTGGGTCATATAACTAAATCCTTCATTTCTCTTTTTCATTGCTTTTGGTGCATTTTATGCCTTTAACGAGAGCGAACCCGGGGCAGGGATGTGTTCACGGTCAGCGTGACATCCTCAACCTGGTTAAACAAAGTATGCCATGTGTTTTAGTTTTTTTAGTACAAACACAGAGCATGTTGCTTCCATTAGGACAGAAATGAGAGGAAGACTCGACACTGTCTCCTGTTGGCTTCTGGCCCGATAACCAGCTGCTTTGCATTCGCTCTGAGACAGAACTCATTTGGTTTACAGTTTATTCATAGTGTACTTCATTTCTTTAGTTTTGTTTTTAGCCTAGTCACTGTTGCATGAGCCTTTTCTTCTTCAGCTGGAGCCTCGTCATGGAAATAAAGCCTGTGTGGAATTTGCACACTTGTCCCATGTTGCTGCATGCTTCCTCTCTGTACTCTGAGACATACAGGCTGTGTGAAGTGTATATGCAGCCTCTTGTGTAAGTACTGTAAATAGTTTATTTCATTTTAAATAAACATGTTAATCATATTTGCCTCTGTTTAAATAAAGCAGGTCAGGCAGCTGCTCAGGCGAGGGGGCCCAAACGCAGGTCGACCCACTCCAGCACTGTTTATGTGAACAATAGGAGCTGTATTGGATTTTAAATAAGAAATATTGTGTTACAGACAAAACCGAAGAAGTTTCAGGGTCCAGAAATGATATTGATGTAAAATGTGTGTTTTGAAACAATGGAACCAAGAATATCTGTATATGTATATGTATTTAAAAGATTTGGTTAGATATAGATTGACTGGCTTAATTATTAATTTAGAAAAAAGAGACATCATATTGTATATATGTTTTATGATAAGAATGATCTATATTTGAACCTCTTTATTTTATATGGATAATACAACACCCCCAAATGCAAATAGAATAAAAAGAAACCACACATAATTCAAAATAGAAATCAGACACTATATTAACATATTACATAGATTAAAGAATAGTAAAGTAACAGGAAACATTTTTATTTTGTGATATTGGGCTATATAATCACATTTAGATATACAGTATCTATGTAGTTGTGTCTTGTCAAATTATCAAATTGTCTAATATTTTGTTTAGTTTGAAGATAATTGTATGGACAAAAAATTATACGATTAAACGTTTTTTTATTGATATATAACAAATTAATTCAATTCAATTCAAAGAACAACAGACGCTGTTTGTCGACCGTCCACGAGGGGGCGCTAATGCAACAGGTTGGAGGCCAAACGGTCAACTTCCACCGTAGAAGAAGAAGGTCGCAGGTGCCAGTTGAGGTGCCTGCTTGTTATCTGTTGTTAGTGTCCTCTCTGGTAAAATTACAGGTAAGACCTGCCGATTAATAAGAACATTGTGTTACTGTCTATTTAAACAAAGGCTCTGGTATCCCCTGTCTTGTTTAGTATAACAGTAACATGTCAAAGGAATGAAAGACGTGCTGATATTGTGTCGCTAACTTGTGACGGTAGCAAAGGTTAATTAGTATTTGGCGCTGTCTTGTGCTTGTAACGCGTGAAATGTAAAGTTAGCTACGTTGTAACATCTAAATTACTAATATTATCGTTACACCAGTCTGCTATTTAAAAATGCTCCTTTTTTAGGCAGCAATAACAATATAACTCACATTATGCTATTACAGCTAGCTGCCTTTGAAACCAAACTCTTTTCAAATGTTTGTATATTTTAAGTTAACTTACTAATAAGTCATACACATCTGTCATAATTTGATTGTTTTACGACTGTATACATATTTTGTAATTCACTCCTACCATTCGGCATACGTGTGTTGCCTAATAATTATATGTATTTTGATAACTTTGAACTTTGAACTGCTGCAGCTTTCCTGTCCGTGAATCAGGAAGCTGTGTCCGCCACTCTTCAAAATCTGAAGGGTTCTGTTTGGTCGATGATTTGTTTTCTGAAATTGCCAGAAGACCCTTTGTATTCGTACACGATCTGAAACAATATTCTATATGTACACTTTTACGCCTATAACACGATACGCATAAGCGAGTAATCACATCCGGGTTGTCCATGCAGGATGGTACAGCAAAGCTACATGTTTCTTAAACATTATTTTTAACTGTCAGGATGCATTTCTTGTTTGCATATACGTTGTAACTTAATTATATCTTTGTTTATTTCTGTTCAAATTGAGAGTCGCTTCCCAAGAAAAATATGACTAGCAACAAATCAAATAGTTGCAGACCAGAGTCTTGTAAAAGAACAAAGTCACAATACACAAAGAAATCTGAATTTAATTGGATATAACATACAAAGGGAAGTTATATCAACACTGCCCGATAACACTATGATTCTGAGAGTCCAGTGTTGAGCTGGCACGGTACCCAGATTATTGTATCTGCAAATCCTTACCAACAAACACTACCTCATCCGTCTGTCAGCTTAAACTAGCTAACATATTCACACATGTGTGCATGCAGATACTGTGAAATGGTACCATAGATTTGTTATGTATGACAAGAGGTTACAATGTTTTTGCACTTCAACTTCAATCCTCTTTAAGTGTGACAAGGTCATTGAGTCCCAGCTGATGCCGGGCTAAGCCTGAGCTGAGAGGAGATAACCCAGTGAATAAGAAGCCAACTCAACATGTTAGAGCAGTACGACACAAGCTGCTGGATAGACAGAGTTATTAGTACTTGTGGTTCGGAGCATTTGATTGTAATTAAGCCGAGACTTTGTGTAAACACCAACAGAGAATCTCTGTTCCCACCTGCTCGTTTTCACATGCTGTCTCTTGTCTGCCTGCCAGCAGGATGGCACAGTGGGGTGCCATATTCTCAATAATCGCTGCCATCGGAGGAGCAGCGCTCTTTGCCTCCGTGCACAAGATCGATGAGGGACACACTGGAGTTTACTACAGGTGAGACTGCAGCACACATTTCCTGTTGTGTGCCTGAGACATAAGTGTTGTAAAATGGAAACTATAAAGAAGAGAGCATCTGCTTCAAAGATGTTTGCTGTAAACAACGTGACTGTTAAATAGTGACAGCTATAAATACCTGGGCATTAAGATTGCAAAAAAAAAAAAAAGCAGCTGTGGAGCCTCTGTATCAGTATTTAAAGTGTCAACACCTGCACAGACATGCAGTAAATATCAGAGTGTTCATAACAAGCAAGAGGTGTGTGTGTGTGTGTGTGTGTGTGTGTGTGTGTGTGTGTGTGTGTGTGTGTGTGTGTGTGTGTGTGTGTTAGGGGAGGGGCTCTACTGACCATCACCAGCGGCCCGGGCTTCCATCTTATGCTTCCATTCATCACAACCTACAAACCTGTCCAGGTGAGTGAAGTGAAGTCGATCTTATTTTTAAATCCCAAATCCGTAATAATCTGCACGACGCACTGTGTGTTTATTGGATCCTCAATTCTGAAGTGAAAACTTTATCAAACATGCAATAGTTATCGTGTACAGAAATACCACATGTTGTGTGTATGAATGATAATATATTATTAATATATTCATAATTCTACATGTAGAATAATCTAAATCCTTACTATTGAATGGGTACTGCATGAACACAAGAGGATCCCTCTCGGGTGTTAAGGCTCAGACCATGATGTATAAGCATGTGGTAGGTAGGGCTGCACAATATTTTGTTTTTAAAGTCAACTTCTACGACATGAAAGAGTTCGATATTGCACTCAGGGATTCTTTGTGTTCGTTGAAAGAGAGTATCAGTAGAAAAGTGCAAGTGTTGTTTTAAGCAGTAAACTGAGTACACTTCAATATGCTCATTTATAGTATCTCACATGTCGCATGTTCCCCTCATCGTGCAGCGCTGACAGCAGGAAGTAGACTTTATCTGGTCTTTTGTTGTAAGACTGGTTCCACTGTTTAGGTACCGCACACCCATGTAATACACAGTGAGCATGTGATGTGCTGCTCAGGGCTGATGTTAACATCAGAGGAGTACGTGTGTGTTGGACGAAGAGACTCTTTATAAATGTTGATAGTTTGGACACCAGACTGTTTCATTAAACTGTGTTTGAAAAGGGAAGGAGACAGCCGGTCACAGCTGATCTAAAGCACGGATAACATGAAGATCCAGGAGGATGGAAGTTTGAATACCTTGAACTTTGCATAAATCTGTTAATATGAAGCAGCTTTGTGAAGGTTTATAAGGTCATAGAGAAGTTTAAAAGATACTGACCAGGACTTCCTGCGTGACTCCTGCAACTCAAATCCAGCTTTCTTCAATTTATTTTACCGCAGTAAAAGATTTTATTTATTTAAAAACATAATTTAGAGGATAAAACCCTTGAGATGCAGCGTCCAAACATTAGTCCTCAAACATTTATATACACGTGATAATCACACGATAAGTAAAACAAACAGCAGTATAATAAGAGATAATAATATATAATAACAGTAAACACTAATGCATATTATAAAGACATAATTCTCTCCTTCCACACTTTAACATATTGTGTTGATGGATTTACTCCCACAGTCTCTTGTTTTGATTTCAGAATGTTTTTGCACAAAACTAATGAAATGTTTTATTCCTGCAGACGACGCTGCAGACAGACGAGGTGAAGAATGTGCCGTGTGGCACCGGGTAGGTCTGAGCCTCCACACACTCACACACACACACACACACACACACACTCACACATACTCACACATACTCACACACACACTCACACACACACACACTCACACATACTCACACATACTCACACACCATCACACACACACACACACACACACACACACACATCACACTCACACATACTCACACACACACTCACACACACCATCACACTCACACACACCATCACACACACACACACACACATCACACTCACACACATCACACTCACACACACCATCACACACACACACACACACACACATCACACACATCACACTCACACACACACATCACACACACACACACACTCACACACACACTCACACACATCACACTCACACACACACTCACACACATCACACACACACACATCACACTGTCAGAGCGTCACACACACATCTCTGAACTGTTGGCGTCACGCAGACTGAAGATACTGATTGATCTTGTGTAGTTGGTTCATGTTGTGTGTTTGCGTTCTTCCAGTGGAGGAGTGATGATTTACTTCGACCGTATAGAAGTGGTGAACTACCTCGTGCCATCAGCAGGTAAACCAAACATCCAACCATGTGTTGACCCTGAACCTTCTTCCTGGGGTCACATCAGACGTGTGTTTGTTGCAGCTCTCACCTGCTCTGTTCCGTGTCACTCTGTCCTCTCGCTGCAGTGTTCGACATAGTGAAGAACTTCACAGCGGACTACGACAAAGCTTTGATATTCAACAAAGTTCACCATGAGCTCAACCAGTTCTGCAGTGTTCACTCGCTGCAGGAGGTCTACATCGGCTTGTTTGGTGAGTGCTGCACACGGGGTGGAACGTCTACACACAGCTTGTAGCGGCTGCAGCTGAGGGTTCAGAGCACCTGACGGCCCTGCTTTGCATCAGCCCGTCTCTAAAGAGCCACATTTTTACAAACTACCCGGCGTAATGATGAGACGCATGCATATTCATTCTAAAGGTTTGTTCACAGTAAACAGATTAGAAGTTGTGTAGCAAACACTGATCGTGGAGCAGCGCCAACAATACTTAACAAAACTTATGGTGATCCTGAAGAATGTTTTATACATTTAGATTAAAGCGGATTACTTCCATCCGGATGTATTTTGAAGCACGTATTGCCTGATACCAGTAACTATCTCTGGAGCCGCACACTTGTGTATTGTAACGCATTGTATGCGTGACACTGTCCAAACTGACGGACGAGCGTCAGCGACTAAATAAGTTTCATTTGTTTTCTATCGGAACGTCCCAACCGGCTGTTTCTATTGTTTCTCACTCGCTCACTTTGAAGCTCCACAACTCACCAGAACAGCTGATTAGTGACGTTCAGATCCTAAATATTGTGGCAGCCTGCTTGAGGGAGATCGCCTGGAAGTTTCCTGCTTGCTGTGTTGTTTGTTGTTTCTAGGAAATATCCCATAATAAAGCTGAAGGACGTGTTTCAGCGCTCGCTGGCTGTCCCGCTTTATTTTACACGTGTTGTTGAATCCTCGTCCAGCTTGACCTGACGTTACCTTTTTATTTTCAGTTGATTAAAGTGACCTTGTGTGACTCGGTAGATAAATAGATTCTATTGTCTGTAAACACTTTGTTCCTCTGAAGACATGAGACCCATTTACAGAGACATTGACATTGACCCCCCCCGTGTCGCTCTCGCACTTTACCCCAACAGACCAAATCGATGAGAACCTGAAGTTGACGCTACAACAGGATCTCACATCGATGGCTCCTGGACTCATCATACAGGTACAGGAAGGCTCACCAGCGTCTCAGGTGTAGTTGGACCAGAACTAAGCCCCGGACAATGTATAATGTATGTTTCTATTCCTTTGCTGAACTGATTGCCGCGCCCTCACAGAGAGGCTGGATGTCAGCACTTAAATATATAACAACATTTCTAAGGTTTACTTTGGAGCTTCTATCCACATCTGACGTGTTTCTACCAAAAAGCCTGGACTTCTTCACAGAGCCATCATGTTGCACTGCCTTTAATGAAACGAGGGTTTATCTCTGAGAAGTAACACGTCTCTGGGTTTAAATACGAGATGCACATTTCTGAACACGCAGCAGCTTCAGTGGACCAGAATGCAATGCAGTCCATGCACAACACACGTGTTGAGTTGTGGCTGTCATCGTTGTGTTCTGTCGGGAGGCACTGATGCCGTGCGGGACCAGAGTTTCATTCATAATCTGCGGAAGTGACTGCGGTCTTTCCTTTACATAAGGCATTCATAACTTTGTAAAACAAATACACGAAAGTAACACACAGCCTCGTGTAATACAAAGTGTAAACCTTGTTAATGCAGCAACACGTGTTAAAAGTTATTCTACTTCAGAATGTCTGTAGTATATAAAGCTAGAATCCATGGTCCCGCTGTCACGATGCCGGTCCAGCTGGGTCGGTATCTCTGCATCTTTGGTTCTGCAGCTTTGTGTCAGAAGCTCATCTCTGATGGATTGCATCAGCTGTTTGCACGCTGGGCTTTGTTTAAGTGCATTCTGGGAAATCAACTAGTCGAGGAAAGCTGTGAGCACCATGAAGTTTATTATCTAACCAAGAGAATGGAAGAAGGTTTATGATAACATCCAGACTGGACTGAGTGTGCTGCATCAGCTTCACAGTTCTACCTTCTGTCCCCTTGTTGTCTCTGAACATGAGGACTTATAAATATAAATAAACTCTGAAATAGATCTAAACTGGACTGCAGCACAGAACCAGTGTGGACCAGAGCTGAAGCCATAAAAAGCAACAGTTTTCAGCCTCATGTTGACTTTCACAGCCTCCCTAAAGCCTGCAGAGCTTATAACAACACCAGACATCATTCTAAAGAACATTAGGACTGGCTTTAAAAGGAGCCTGAGTGCCCCCACACACACACACACACACACTGAATCCTCCCGCAGAGATACACACATCTCCCTCCTGAGTGTTAAACGCTCCGCTGGGCTTTAATACTCTGGACTTATGTTTCCTGTAAATCTGTAGAAACCTTTAAAATCCCAATGGCAGTCACTTCTGTGAGATGATCTCACGGTTCAGAGGGCTTGAAACAGGACGGGCTTTGTCTCCGGCTCCATGTTGCCTTTAATGTTCCTGCACTTCACCGTTGACTCTGTGTCTCTGTTTGTCTGCCACTGATCCACAGGCGGTCCGTGTCACGAAGCCCGTTATCCCAGAGAGCATTCGCAGGAACTACGAGCTCATGTGAGTTTTCTCTTTTTTCCGTGCCCAACGAGGAATGTTCCCTGACCCCTGCAGCAGCCTGCGTTGTGTAATAACTTTCCCTCCCAAGTGGATAAACTTGATGTGCACCCCCCTCCCTGCCAAGTCCTGTAAGACTCTGCTGTTTCATGTCCGTCTGTGAGCTTCTCACGTCGGCCTCATGAATCGGCAGCATGTGCTTCTTCTTAGAAACTGTGACTAAGAGAGGAAGTCGAGGATTTACAATAAGTTGTAGTAGAAGCACTGAGACATCGGCTACAGTGGAAAATCAGGAAAGAATGTTGGCATGGTTTGTCTGACTTCTGACTCCCACACACAACCTGATTATTGCAACATGCACTTGTTGATTAATTGTGTAACTGGTGGGTGTTCCTCTCAGAGAAGTGGACCGTGTCTCAACTCTCTTACAACGCCACATTTGCAGTTTAGTTTGGCAGATTTACAAAATTCTTTATCATTTTCTAAATGTCAGCAAACGTCAGTTAGATCAGCTGTAACGAGCCGGTGAAGCTAACATTCAATGTATTAGTTGAAAACGCCGCCGGACTTTCAAGATGACAGATCTTCTATTTCACCTTTTATTTTACCAAACGTATTCCTGGGAGTCCTGGCCGAGACTATACTCGCATAGACGTATATATTTATTCATGTTTATAATAACCTTAATTCATATTTGTAGATCCACACCCTGACTACATGTTTATACTTGTATTTATTATTATTATTTGTTTGTGTAGGCAGAGACGGTGCAGTCAGACGGTCGCAGAAGTTCAGTGTTGTTAACAAAAAACATAACTTGCAGAACTTCAACTGGATGTACTGCTCTGTGTTGGCAGTGGACGTGAGACTTTGGATGATCTTACTTTTTGGTTTCACTTTCTAATAAGCCGTTGAGGATATGTTGAAACTGACTTTTGTTGTTGCAGCCTGTGCGTTGGTGTTGTTTACATGACTGGAGGCCAGGCATGTAAACAGATCTGAGCTGATGTGATATGTGATCATACAGGAGATTACAATAACCACGCACACACAGTAACCCCCCCCCACTCTTAAAACAAAGCCAGTTTCCATTTAAACCAGCAGTTGTGTCTTCCAATGAGGCAAAGCATTGAAGATGCAAAGCAAAGATTTAATAAGCAGATTGTTTCAGTCCGTGTGTCCGTGATGTCACAGGTTTAGATCTTGGAAGGACTGCAGCTTCCCTAAACATTTGCAGGACTCAGCGCTGCCTGGTGGAGTTTTTGAGCACAACTCTACATTTTATATAGAAGTTATTGTAATTCTGACCGTCGGCATCCAAGTTATGATTGCAAATTATTACTCGGATGTTTCTGAATATACGATGCATCAAACTTATAATATGAATCCCTCATGTCAGCCCAAGTCTAGTGTTGAAGGTGATGTGAAGTGTTGGATGCCCTGACTAAACCGTACATGCCCAGGTGTGTGTGTGTGTGTGTGTGTTTTGTTGTTAAAGTGTGTGTTCGTGTTTGCAGGGAGAGCGAGAAGACGAAGCTGCTGATCTCTCAACAGACACAGAAGGTTGTGGAGAAGGAGGCAGAAACAGAAAGGATCAAAGCTGTGATCGGTGAGCAAACAGAGAAGTGCAATAAACACTAAACAAGTTACACACTAAACAAGTTACACGCTAAACAAGTTACACGCTAAACAAGTTACACGCTAAACAAGTTACACGCTAAACAAGTTACACGCTAAACAAGTTACACGCTAAACAAGTTAAACGCTAAACAAGTTACACGCTAAACAAGTTACACGCTAAACAAGTTAAACGCTAAACAAGTTACACGCTAAACAAGTTAAACGCTAAACAAGTTACACGTAAGTTACACGCTAAACAAGTTACACGCTAAACAAGTTAAACACTAAACAAGTTAAACACTAAACAAGTTAAACGCTAAACAAGTTACACGCTAAACAAGTTAAACGCTAAACAAGTTAAACACTAAACAAGTTAAACGCTAAACAAGTTACACACTAAACAAGTTACACGCTAAACAAGTTAAACACTAAACAAGTTAAACGCTAAACAAGTTACACGCTAAACAAGTTAAACACTAAACAAGTTAAACGCTAAACAAGTTACACACTAAACAAGTTACACGCTAAACAAGTTAAACACTAAACAAGTTACACGCTAAACAAGTTACACGCTAAACAAGTTACACGCTAAACAAGTTACACGCTAAACAAGTTAAACACTAAACAAGTTACACGCTAAACAAGTTAAACACTAAACAAGTTACACACTAAACAAGTTACACGCTAAACAAGTTACACACTAAACAAGTTACACGCTAAACAAGTTAAACACTAAACAAGTTACACGCTAAACAAGTTAAACACTAAACAAGTTACACGCTAAACAAGGTTAAACACTAAACAAGTTACACGCTAAACAAGTTAAACACTAAACAAGTTACACGCTAACAAGTTACACGCTAAACAGTTACACGCTAAACAAGTTAAACGCTAAACAAGTTAAACGCTAAAGTTACACACTAAACAAGTTACACGCAAGTTACACGCTAAACAAGTTACACGCTAAACAAGTTACACGCAAGTTACACGCTAAACAAGTTACACGCAAGTTACACGCTAAACAAGTTACACGCAAGTTACACGCTAAACAAGTTACACGCAAGTTACACGCTAAACAAGTTACACACTAAACAAGTTAAACACTAAACAAGTTAAACGCTAAACAAGTTACACACTAAACAAGTTACACGCTAAACAAGTTAAACACTAAACAAGTTAAACGCTAAACAAGTTACACGCTAAACAAGTTAAACACTAAACAAGTTAAACGCTAAACAAGTTACACACTAAACAAGTTACACGCTAAACAAGTTAAACACTAAACAAGTTACACGCTAAACAAGTTACACGCTAAACAAGTTACACGCTAACAAGTTACACGCTAAACAAGTTAAACACTAAACAAGTTACACGCTAAACAAGTTAAACACTAAACAAGTTACACACTAAACAAGTTACACGCTAAACAAGTTACACACTAAACAAGTTACACGCTAAACAAGTTAAACACTAAACAAGTTACACGCTAAACAAGTTAAACACTAAACAAGTTACACGCTAAACAAGTTAAACACTAAACAAGTTACACGCTAAACAAGTTAAACACTAAACAAGTTACACGCTA
Source organism: Cottoperca gobio (assembly GCF_900634415.1). NCBI lineage: Eukaryota > Metazoa > Chordata > Actinopteri > Perciformes > Bovichtidae > Cottoperca > Cottoperca gobio. The sequence goes on from NC_041363.1 coordinate 2,142,208, forward strand.
AACAAGTTACACGCTAAACAAGTTACACGCTAAACAAGTTAAACGCTAAACAAGTTAAACGCTAAAGTTACACACTAAACAAGTTACACGCAAGTTACACGCTAAACAAGTTACACGCTAAACAAGTTACACGCAAGTTACACGCTAAACAAGTTACACGCAAGTTACACGCTAAACAAGTTACACGCAAGTTACACGCTAAACAAGTTACACGCAAGTTACACGCTAAACAAGTTACACACTAAACAAGTTACACACTAAACAAGTTAAACACTAAACAAGTTACACACTAAAGTTACACACTAAAGTTACACACTAACTAATTGTATTTGTCTTACAGAGGCTGAGAAAGTGGCACAAGTGGCAGAGATCAAGTACGGACAGAAGGTCATGGAGAAGCAAACAGAAAAAAGGATTTCTGAAATTGAAGGTTTGTATCCAGCGAGGGAAGAAGTACTCGGATCAATGAACGAAGGATAAGTACAAAGTAAAAGTACTACATTACAAGTTACAGTTCTAAATTCTAAATCCTACTTAAAGGAAAGATCAGATAAATCTAATCTAAAGTAATCCTTATTACAGATTATTATCTGACAGACAACAAGGGTGTGAATCCCTTTTATTTATCCGATGAAGAGGAGGAGTAAAGAGTACATACTTACCTCCACTGTGCAGAGGCTCAGGCGTCACATGTAACAACATGAATCATTTCTACGTGTGTTGACTGTACGGTTATAAAACCGATCACCAGCCTGAAGCATCAACATGCACTGTATGGACAAAAGTATTGGGCCACTCCTCTTCATCATTGAAGTCAGGTGTTTCATTGTGTATAACATCCAGCAGCGAGTCATGCAGCCTTTACAAACGTGTGAGAGAATGGCTCCTTCTAAAGAGCTACCTGAATTCCAACGTGGTCGCCGAGTGCTGAGCCGCATAGTGCGTAAAAGTTCTGCAGACTCCAGAACCAGCTCCGGCTTTAATATCGGCACCAAAACTGTGCCGGGAGCTTCATGGCCGAGCGGCTGCATGCAAGCCGGACATCACCAAGCACAACGCCAAGCGTCGGATGGAGCGGTGTAAAGCACGGCCCTTTAGTTCCAGTGAAGGGACATCTTAATGCTTCATCTTAAGTCATTTTGGACAATTGTATGCTTCCAACTTTATGGAAACAGTTTGGGGAAGAACCTTCTGTTCCAGCATGACCAGGTCCAGACACGGAGTGAGGGGTTTGTGTGGAAGAACTTGACTGTCCTGCACAGATCCCAACCCCATTGAACACCTTTGGGATGAACTAGAACGGAGATTGGACATCAGTGTCTAACCTCTCTAATGCTCTTCTGGATGAACGGGACACGCTCCAACATGTTGTAGAGGTGCTGAGTTCAGTGGGAGCTGCGTGTTCACTGGTTCACTGTTTGAGTCTGAACCAGTTGATTAGATGGAGCTCATGTTTGTGGGTCTCAGTGTTTACACCAGCTTTACTAAAGCAGGATTTATTAAACCAACCTGCTGTTGACTCTCACGCTTTATTTTCTGATTCACAGACGGAGCTTTCGTCGCCCGGCAGAGAGCCAAGGCCGACGCCGACTTCTACACGTCACAGAAAGTTGCCGACGGCAACAAGGTAGAGATGACGCACAATACCCGTTATTTAGGATGCAACCAAAGCTCTGCTGATTCAGTGATTAACACGATTTGTATTTACTATATTTTTCCTATAGATTCTTCACAATAAAAGTCCCCTGTTTTTTTTATTTTAAAAGCTTTTATTATGAAACAGGAAAATCAGGAAATGTCGAGTTCTCATCAGCAGGAACACGATACACTAACTACAGTACCCATACTACCGTATTATTTAGTATGCCTGCTTTTCTGGCTATTGTGACCCACAATCCTTTGGGATATACGATCAAGAGGGTCAAAAGTTGCTTTTTTATGACTAAGTCGTGTGTCCCTCTTGTACACACACTAAGTGCAACAGCAGCTGCAGAACGTAAACTAGTAAAAAGACAAAGTTTAGTATATTCTCCAACACGCTCTTGTTTAAGGGGGGGGTGGGGGGATGCTCCATCTCAAAGTGCTGAAACTGGTAATGAAAACGCAAATCAGCGGCATGGTTTAACACGGTTCCGATAGAGAAGCCCTAAACGAATGCAAAGCAGAAAGTCCACACCGCTCTATAATTTGAGTTCTGGTTCCCTTCTTGCAGATGAAGCTAACGAAAGAGTACCTGCAGCTCATGAAGTACAAGGCCATCGCAACCAACAGCAAGATCTACTTTGGCAACGAGATACCCCAGATGTTTGTGGACACTGGCTCTGCAGGGAGCTCCGTCAAGGCCGCTGCACTCATGGACGTTGTTGCTGAGCAGATCCTGGACCTGGATTAGCACGGGGATTAGCCGGGCCCACAGGACCACCCAGGGGTGGAGGGCTGTCTGCTGGAGGCAGGAGCCCGGCCCGCTGGCTTCTCCCTCTGACCCGGAGAAGCTCTGCTGACCAGGCCCGTATTTCTCAAACGCATCACAATAACCTTCGAAGTCACATTGAAAGTCTGGGATGTAATATTCTCTGTCGGAGCAGAGCGCTGTGTTAGTTAAGATCTAATCTCTTCACTGTTCCTTCAAAACAACCATTTTAAAGAGTTTCTTCTGCCGCTCTGCTCGTGTTGTCAGTCCATCACAACCTCCAGGATCCTTTTCTACTGTGTTTATAAAAGACCACTTCATTTTATTATCCATTAATCTGCCGATGATGTAATTAATTAACTAATTAGTCTAAGAAACATTACCGGTAACCTCACACAGGAGCTTTTCATTATGCTAACGTTTCCCCTCGAGTCCTTCACTCGCGTCTTCGCTCCTCCGAGCGACGACGTGAGCGAGAGAAGCGAGGACGGAGCAAAGCTCTTTGCTTCTCTCTCATTTGTGTTTCCTCCCCTCGAGGTGCATTTGAAGGTTTGGAAGATCCTCCATGATGGCAGAGGAGGAACACTTTGTCATGTGAGGAAGCTCAAGTTAGCGTAATGAGAAGCACCCAAAGTTCAGTAGGTGGTTAGAACTGTGCTAACGATTGGCCTGGGAAGTAATGCTAGGTTACTACTGTAGCTGGACATGCTAACAACTGTAGCTTACGTTAGCAGAGAAACTCAAAGTTAAAGAAAATAAAACCTTTTAATCAGAACATGACATGTTATATATTCACGTCCAGCTCTTATAGACCCCAGAGGACATGAGCTGACAGTTATAACATGTCGCTGCTGAAAGGACCTCTGAAGATGCTCCGCCGTGACTTCTTATTCTGAAGTGCTTGAGACATACGGGTCCAGACGTCCCTGTAGACGAGACGCAGAAGGAGAATGTTGGCTGCCGCCCGCCGGATGTAACGTCATCGTCATTCTGTTTTATCTGTCGAGTGCAGCTGTGTGAAGTTCATGTTGCTGTAAGTGTTTGTAGCACTTTGTTTTCTCACCGTACAAACAGCGGGAGACTTTATTTGTGCGGCTGTTTGTTTTGACTGTTCATGTGTATTTTGCATTAGAAGTTTTATTTGCCCACTTTGAAACCTTTGTGTTGAGTTGTGACACGAAGAACAATCTTCTTTTCTACAAACATGTGACATCAGCTTTCCTCAAAAGACAGTCTTCAGCTATGTGTTGATGATTTAATACAGTTTGATGTGCATCCTGTGACGATAGTACCACAGTAGTGAATTGGCTAATATACAGATTGATGCTGAGGGACTCGCTGGACCTCAAAACCTTTTTTATAGAACTCTTGACTTGATCAGGACCAAAAAACAAACCTGTGTTCTGTGTCTTAGATTATTAAAGGACTCATTTGTCTAAACGTTTGTCAGTTTTTCAGTTGGAGTGTTTCCACACATTATAGATTATAGAGTTATGAGTTAGCGACCAAATGATGCGTTCTTTAAAGAAACAATGACTCACTTTATTATGTAGCTTCAGGCGAAGCGGCTTGTTCAGGCGATGATTCTGGCAGTTTCTTAAGTGTTAGCAGACGCAGTGATGACATGAAAACCCAACACGACTTCCTTCTCTCTTACTTTCTCTTACGTTTCTCTTCTCTTCTTTCGTGCAAACAGTGGTTCTGTTCTTGTGTCGGCGCCGCTCTGTGTTGTTTAGAGTTGCTCCAGTTACTTCAGATTAAAACACGTTTCTCTGATTGATTTTCGACTTCACGATGACTTGAAATGCAAAAGTTTCTGCACTGATTTTAATTGTAAATATGCAATCGAGATATTGTCATTTGGCAATAAAGTACTGCGGGTTATTCTTTGACAAATCAGTTTCATTATGAAGAGTTTTTATTTACAAGGATGTCTGTTTGAAACACGAACATTTAGAATTGTAAATCACATATCGGATTATTTAAAAAGTACTTTTGAGTAATAATTACACCAGAAGCTTAACATCACAGACATTTTAATAAACGTAATGTTGTATGTAATGAGATTACATCTAATATCCAGGTAGTAACTATTACAGAAACACAGTCTGCACCATGTCCAGCTGCTGCAGACTGTGTTACGGTTGTATTTTACAGCTGTGCCATATTTATGAGTCATTGGCTGATTGTGTAATGCTTAGATTTCCCTTTAAACGCCACAGTCACTACTGAATTACTTGGTAACTATTTTCGAGCCCCCGCCTCCTTGCCAGGAGTTCCTGTTAAACGCCTTTTTTGTTAATCTTCTCAAGGACGGAGCTGAACTGTCTCCAGACGGATGTGTCAACGACCTCCTGAAGGGCGCGTCTGTCCCTTTTAGATTCCACAGATTCATCCCACACAAACGTTACTGTGCAGCACTGTGCTGGGCTTTCTGTGCAAAATGTATTGTTTGCATAATGGATCTTATAATGTAGTTGATTTTGATGGCCAGTAATAATTCAGACATTTGCAATGATTTCAAAACTGCATATTTGTGTCTCCTTAAATCCTGCTTTTATGAAGATAAGTGGTAAAAATCAAGATTTAAGATTCAATCATTTATAGTATCGTGACTCTTGATCTTCTTCATTATCGAACATTACTTACGCTTTGGTAAAGTTGGACACTTTTGTTTATTGTTGTTTACTATTTTTCTAAAGTTAGAATCTTGATTTCTCTTATTTTGGTACTCGTCCTTATAGAAACAAGATTTAAGGAGATAAAATATTCAGCTGTGAAGTCAAAGAACATAAAGAAGAATACAGAAAATCAATGAGATGATAAAATGTTTTAGTTTTTTTATTCTCAGTTTGAGAACCAGTCCACTATCTGCAGCCTGTTTTCAGTCTCAGTCAGACTTATCTTTAAGAAACATGTCTCCCAGAAAGCCCCCACACTTCCAGCAGCCTGCATGGGGGAGGATCCAGAGTGTGAATCTGCCTTCAGGGGGATTGCATCATAATCACTTTCGCTCTGTATGTTTCCACATGTAAGGACCTGGAGCTCCTCCTCCCCCCCCCACACCGTGTGGACAGAAAGCTTATCCAGCAGCAGCAGCGAGGCAGGAACACTCGAGGCAGCAGCACCTAACTTACCTTTTATAGAATCTGATGACAGAGTTGATCCAGGACGGATCCTTCTGAGGGACATTCAAAGTGGAGACGGTTCATATGAGGACATCAGCTTTACGGGCTTTTTAAATATAAACTCCTGCTTCGTTTTCTCTCAAATATAAAGTTGTGCATGACTCGGTGACGCTGAAAGAAGATGCACATGCTCCCCACTGAGCACGGAGAGGCGCCTATCCTGCAGGGTCTGTGGGAGTCGGTGAGAGCAGGGCAGGAGGAGATCCTGCTCTCCCCTTACCTGCCTGCGTCCTACGCCTTCCTGACGCACGTCCTGCTCTGCGCACCTTTCCTCGCGCTTGACGCGCTGGGGAGCGTCTGTCAGCGGGTGCGCTCGTGGAGGGTCTCCGCAGGCTCGGGCCCGCCGCCCCCTCTCCGGCGCTGGTTGGACTGTTTCTGGAGGGTTCTGTACAGATACCTGACCACCGTGCTCCCCGCCACCGCGCTGCTCCACGGGCTGCGCGGCCCCGCGCGGCTGCCGCTGCTGGCTCCATCCTGCCCCCAGCTGTTTGTAGAAGTGTTCGCGTGTTTGCTGCTGTTTGACACGCTCTTCTTTATATGGCACGTGACCATGCACAGGTGAGCAGTCTGCACCGTCACGTTAGTTGTTGATGTTGTACTTTTATCATTTAAAAGGTAAGTTAGCAAACCTGTTTCCATCCTGACGAGAATCTAAAACATTACAACGCGTGCGTGAGACGTCAGCTGTTAGTGTTGGGAAGGTTACTTTATAAGTGTAATAGATTACAGTAGTTACCCTGTTAAAAATGTAATCATTACATAACTATTTCAATTACTTCATCAAATGTATCCTATTACATTTGATTACTTTCTAACAAATATTTTAAAGTAATAATAAATCTAAAAAAAGTCCTAAAAACAAACTCAACACTGATTACTATTATTAATATTAATTTAATTAAGATTGGAACAGATCAAATTAAATGTTATATTCTACAAATAACTTTTTAACAAAAATAATCTGCTGTATTGGGATGTGTGTAATCATCAGTTTGATTAGAAACTAATTTAATTACATATTTTTTCTTAACTGATTACAATTACATGCATCTTGGAATTTAATGACATTAAATCCTTAAAACTGACTGTTGGCAGCTTCCTTCCAATAATGTTAATAATCATTTATTGTCCCTATTAGTCTATAGATCATATTACTCAGTGGTGGAAAGTAACGAAGTATATTTACTCAAGTACTGAATTTAAGTACAATTCAGAGGTTCTACTTTAATGGTCTGCTTAAAGCCTGCATTTACAAAGGAACTACTGTTTTGCTAAAATGATCTTATCAAGTGATATTGTGACAGCCCTACTGTCTATGTTTATTTTGTATTATTGTTTATTGCAGGTACATTGCAAGTAATCAGTTCCGTCCCATGAATAAAATAAAATAAATAAACCCCTCTATGGCGCAGATTACCCCAGACATGCTGGTAAACATGTAGAGATGATCCAGAACAGCAAGAGTGAACGCTGACGGCTGTTTGTGTTCCTCACCAGGTTCCCTCGGCTCTACCGCAGCACCCACCAACAGCACCACCTTCACCGCGTCACCTTCGCTCTGGCCGCTCAGGACAGCAGCGCTGCGGAGCTCCTGTCCCTGCTGCTGCTGGCTCTGAGCAGCGCCTGGGTGGTGGGCTGCCACCCGCTGAGCGAAGCCTTCTTCCACATGGTCAACAGCTGGCTGGCGGTGGAGGACCACTGTGGTTACGACCTGCCCTGGGCTCTGCACAGACTGCTTCCCTGTCTGGGAGGAGCCCCCTGCCACCAAGCCCACCATACTCTCCACAGCGTCAACTACGCCCCCTACTTCACCCACTGGGACCTCCTCTTCGGCACGTACCGGGCACCAGTGCGGACTTCATGTCCAGCGTGACAGAAACTGTTGCGTGTGGCAAACGGAGGATTGCTCAAGTTCCAGTGTCAGGATACAATGAAGGATGTTTTCCGGTCAGCTCTTCATACGCACACTTGATGAGAGACATGTCATCCATCTTTAGTCTCACATCCTCCAGTAGCAGGACATGTGGAGAGATGTGACCACAAAATGACTTTTATAATAAAAAGATTGAAATCTGTCAACAAGACTTCATGTGACTTTAACACCAATGATAAGAGACTTCACCTGAGCCTTCTGATACCTTCCCCAAAGTGTGACACCAATCAATTCATGTCCTGAATAACTCCAAACTAATCGACACCTCCAGGTCCGCTCAGATCCACTTTGTCTGAGCCGACAGCATCCAATCAAGTTCAGGAGAAAACCATCAACTAGGGTTACTTACAGAAAGGATTATACAAAAGATCATTTCAAAAACTATGCGGTGGTCAACAAAACACGAATTGCAGTACGCAAAGCAGGGGGGGGGGGGACAAAATGGCATTAGAGTTGTTTAGGACTTTAGGATTTACGTGCAAAGACTAATCACGTTACGTTACATTTTACAATAAGTGCAAACAACCATGAGGTCACAAACTCCAAACAGCAAGAATCTGGCAGCTACATCAGCTTCAACCATTTTAACTGCTACATACAGATATATTCTATTTTATTTTAATTATTGGCCGAGGTGCAGTCGAAACAGGTGAGTTTTCAGTGTGCGACGGAAGGTGTGAAGACTTCCTGCTGACTGGGTGATATTCTGCTATTTAAAAACAGGATGTCCAGTGACGGCCTAGTCTCTGACCAGTCAGGGGGCTGCAGTGTTTTAGCTCCACTTTTAGTCTCATGGAAAGACATGGTGCAGTGTTTACAGTGTGAAAACAATCAATGGCATTTTAATGCTCATTTCTACAGCTGCTCTGTGTGAAGTGAATGCATCACGAGACAGTGCGGGGACGACTCAATAAATCAAGACTGTGAAACAATGAACGTGTGTGGAACTGCATCTGATTTGCCCTCGTGACGTGGGGGTGTTTTTTGGATTGATTTATATGCTTTCATTTTGTAGGCGTAACGCAGATGATACATGCCAGATGCATTTTGGTCATTGCTGATCTTACGTGTAGGTCTTACGTGTAGGAGACTCCTCTGTAACATCCAGCAGGAGGAGACTCCTCTGTAACATCCAGCAGGAGGAGACTCCTCTGTAACATCCAGCAGGAGACTCCTCTGTAACATCCAGCAGGAGGAGACTCCTCTGTAACATCCAGCAGGAGACTCCTCTGTAACATCCAGCAGGAGGAGACTCCTCTGTAACATCCAGCAGGAGACTCCTCTGTAACATCCAGCAGGAGACTCCTCTGTAACATCCAGCAGGAGACTCCTCTGTAACATCCAGCAGGAGGAGACTCCTCTGTAACATCCAGCAGGAGGAGACTCCTCTGTAACATCCAGCAGCAGGAGACTCCTCTGTAACATCCAGCAGGAGGAGACTCCTCTGTAACATCCAGCAGGAGGAGACTCCTCTGTAACATCCAGCAGGAGGAGACTCCTCTGTAACATCCAGCACCAGGAGACTCCTCTGTAACATCCAGCAGCAGGAGACTCCTCTGTAACATCCAGCAGCAGGAGACTCCTCTGTAACATCCAGCAGGAGGAGACTCCTCTGTAACATCCAGCAGCAGGAGACTCCTCTGTAACATCCAGCAGGAGGAGACTCCTCTGTAACATCCAGCAGGAGGAGACTCCTCTGTAACATCCAGCAGCAGGAGACTCCTCTGTAACATCCAGCAGGAGGAGACTCCTCTGTAACATCCAGCAGGAGGAGACTCCTCTGTAACATCCAGCAGGAGGAGACTCCTCTGTACATCCAGCAGGAGGAGACTCCTCTGTAACATCCAGCAGGAGGAGACTCCTCTGTAACATCCAGCAGCAGGAGACTCCTCTGTAACATCCAGCAGCAGGAGACTCCTCTGTAACATCCAGCAGCAGGAGACTCCTCTGTAACATCCAGCAGCAGGAGACTCCTCTGTAACATCCAGCAGAGGAGACTCCTCTGTAACATCCAGCAGGAGGAGACTCCTCTGTAACATCCAGCAGAGGAGACTCCTCTGTAACATCCAGCAGAGGAGACTCCTCTGTAACATCCAGCAGGAGACTCCTCTGTAACATCCAGCAGGAGACTCCTCTGTAACATCCAGCAGGAGGAGACTCCTCTGTAACATCCAGCAGCAGGAGACTCCTCTGTAACATCCAGCAGGAGGAGACTCCTCTGTAACATCCAGCAGGAGGAGACTCCTCTGTAACATCCAAGCAGGAGACTCCTCTGTAACATCCAGCAGGAGGAGACTCCTCTGTAACATCCAGCAGGAGGAGACTCCTCTGTAACATCCAGCAGGAGGAGACTCCTCTGTAACATCCAGCAGGAGACTCCTCTGTAACATCCAGCAGGAGACTCCTCTGTAACATCCAGCAGGAGCAGACTCCTCTGTAACATCCAGCAGGAGCAGACTCCTCTGTAACATCCAGCAGGAGACTCCTCTGTAACATCCAGCAGGAGGAGACTCCTCTGTAACATCCAGCAGGAGACTCCTCTGTAACATCCAGCAGCAGGAGACTCCTCTGTAACATCCAGCAGCAGGAGACTCCTCTGTAACATCCAGCAGGAGACTCCTCTGTAACATCCAGCAGGAGACTCCTCTGTAACATCCAGCAGGAGACTCCTCTGTAACATCCAGCAGCAGGAGACTCCTCTGTAACATCCAGCAGGAGGAGACTCCTCTGTAACATCCAGCAGGAGGAGACTCCTCTGTAACATCCAGCAGCAGGAGACTCCTCTGTAACATCCAGCAGGAGGAGACTCCTCTGTAACATCCAGCAGGAGACTCCTCTGTAACATCCAGCAGGAGGAGACTCCTCTGTAACATCCAGCAGCAGGAGACTCCTCTGTAACATCCAGCAGGAGGAGACTCCTCTGTAACATCCAGCAGCAGGAGACTCCTCTGTAACATCCAGCAGGAGGAGACTCCTCTGTAACATCCAGCAGGAGGAGACTCCTCTGTAACATCCAGCAGGAGGAGACTCCTCTGTAACATCCAGCAGCAGGAGACTCCTCTGTAACATCCAGCAGGAGGAGACTCCTCTGTAACATCCAGCAGGAGACTCCTCTGTAACATCCAGCAGGAGGAGACTCCTCTGTAACATCCAGCAGCAGGAGACTCCTCTGTAACATCCAGCAGGAGACTCCTCTGTAACATCCAGCAGGAGGAGACTCCTCTGTAACATCCAGCAGCAGGAGACTCCTCTGTAACATCCAGCAGGAGGAGACTCCTCTGTAACATCCAGCAGCAGGAGACTCCTCTGTAACATCCAGCAGGAGACTCCTCTGTAACATCCAGCAGGAGGAGACTCCTCTGTAACATCCAGCAGGAGGAGACTCCTCTGTAACATCCAGCAGCAGGAGACTCCTCTGTAACATCCAGCAGCAGGAGACTCCTCTGTAACATCCAGCAGGAGGAGACTCCTCTGTAACATCCAGCAGGAGGAGACTCCTCTGTAACATCCAGCAGCAGGAGACTCCTCTGTAACATCCAGCAGCAGGAGACTCCTCTGTAACATCCAGCAGCAGGAGACTCCTCTGTAACCTCCAGCAGGGGGCGACTCCTCTGGTTGTATAGAAGTCTATGAGGAAATGTTTCTTCTTCTCTCTTGATTTATTTCCTCAGTAACATTGTCCTGATGAGTTTATGTATCAGTCTGTAGTTTCAAGTCTTCTTCAACATGATGTTCATTTAGTAACTTATGGAAACATGTAGAGTAAAATAGAGGATAAAGCAGCGACTCTTCAGGGTGGGGCTACCTGTGATTGACAGGTTGCTACCACGGTGTTGTTGTCCGTGTTCTCGTCTTACAACTTCAACTCTTTCACAGTTTGTCTTCTCAGTTCTTGAAAGTTATTGTAACATTTTTGGTCCTATAAAAATGTTTCTGTTCAGCGTTCTGTTGTACTTCGCTTCACCCTCTCACGGCTTCAAAACCACAATCCACTGGGGGGGCGTCACGGTGACTACGTCCACTTATAAACACTATATGGTAGAGACATGAGGGGTTTTGATCTTATCATCTAACTTTTGGGAAATCAAATGAGTTATATAACCCAAAATGTGAAACTATTGCAGTCATTTAAGTAAGACTTCAACTTCAGCTTCAACTTCAGAGGAACAATGTCAGAATAATGTCAATATTTAAGGTGATCTTTCCTCTTTGAGCCATAGTTGTTGTATACTTTGTATATTGTTGTATATATCCTCGTGATGAGTGTATTGTAAAGATGCTATATTTGCTCGTGTACACATGAGAGTATGTGGAGGCAGGACACAGAGGCCTCAGGTTCAGGTTTCTGTTGTTCTGCTGTGGTTGGTGATTTTTATGTGCTGGGCCTCTCAGCTGGCTTCTCTCTCTGTAAACTGATTCCATGTGGCTGAGTAATGACAACCACATGTTGTTAGAGATGCAAAGCCTTTCAGGCGCTATTTGCAGTTGTAACATTCATAACTACTTTTACTAGACGGGCATTGTCATCAATACCTTCTACAGAAACAACACTAACGGCACCCTGAGGGTTCATGTTGCACAGAACTCAGCTGCAGAGGATGTGGAGCTTCGTCTTCTTTGGCACTCGTGCTGTGTTCGCATGAAAGTAGGACAGCAAAGAGCGTCCTGCTCTTGATCACCTGAGATACGAGGTTGAACACTTTATGACTCGCCGCGGGAGCCAAATGCAAATCCTGCAGAGAAATAACAAGTTTATGAATCATTAGCAGCAATTAATGTTGTGATTGTGACTGTTGTCTGTAACTGTGCTGCTGGCCAGGACTCTCTTGAAAAAGACATTTTCAATCTCAATGAGACATAAGGTAAAATAAAGGATATAAAAAAAAAATGTGTTGTTTCAGAGCCGAAAGTAACTTAGTACATTTACTTTCCCTTTACTGCTACTTTACACTTCTACAGGCAGATATTGTACTTTTTACTCCACTACATGTATTTTACACTTTTTACATAAAAACCTGATGTTTATATTATATATATATATTTATATATATATATATTTATATATATATATATTTATATATATATATATTTATATATATTTATATATATATATATATATATATTTATATATATATATATATATATTTATATATATATATATATATATATTTATATATTTTTATATATATATATATATATATATTTATATTTATATATATATATATATATATTTATATTTATATATATATATTTATATTTATATATATATATATTATATTATATATATATATATATATATATATATATATATATATATATATATATATATATATATATATACATATATATATATATATACATGACTTATCTACGCAAAGTATTTGGTAATTGGCTTCACGTTGACAAACTGCTTAAATGTTTTTGTTGGTGATTAAAACACTTTTTAAAGAGCCATTCTGCAAAATGAGTACTTTTACTTTTGACACTTTAAGTACATTGAGCTGATAATACTTTTACTTTACATTTTGAAGTATTCTCAGTATTTTCAGACTGAGCTATTACTACTTTTACTTGCGTAAAGGATCTGAGGACTTTTTAAACATGATTTTAACAATAGTACAACACTTATTTTTCCCACGCAGCTGCCTTCTGGATAACAACTTTATATGATGTTTATTTTGAGGGTCTCTGGCGAGTGAAGTTTAATTAATAACAGTTGACTTATCCTGAACGCAATGTTCTGAGAAATCACACGAGTCATCATATGTAGCACGCTGAACATATGGTTTTCATTTCTGACTCTTCCAATGGGCTTTTTTTGTTGCAATTTCGCAACATCAAGTTATTACATAAGGCCTTTGAACCGTTGGAGGTAGTTTTGGCATTCTGTCGTAAAGTTGTGCCAAAGTGAACTTTTCATGGGAAATGAAGACGAGGGAGGAGCAAGAGATGAGTGCTGGGTGGTGTTGCAGAGAGATGGAGTGATAAACATGTGACCCAAAACGGAAACAATCAGGCCTTATTACAGACCCCACGTCAGAGTCGGGCGAGTCCTGCAGCTTTGTGTGACACACACGTTCACACGCGTTCACACCCACACACATGTTCACACCAACACACACGTTCACAGCAAGACGCACGTCAGCGTCCTGCAGCTGACGTCACGATGTGGATGCAGTGGTGGAAAAATCCTCAGATCCTTTACTCAAGTAAAAGTAGTAATACTTCAGTCTGAATATACTCCATCACAAGTAAAAGTAGTAATACCTCAGTCTGAATATACTCCATCACAAGTAAAAGTAGTAATACCTTCAGTCTGAATATACTCCATCACAAGTAAAAGTAGTAATACCTCAGTCTGAATATACTCCATCACAAGTAAAAGTAGTAATACCTCAGTCTGAATATACTCCATCACAAGTAAAAGTAGTAATACTTCAGTCTGAATATACTCCATCACAAGTAAAAGTAGTAATACTCAGTCTGAATATACTCCATCACAAGTAAAAGTAGTAATACCTCAGTCTGAATATACTCCATCACAAGTAAAAGTAGTAATACTTCAGTCTGAATATACTCCATCACAAGTAAAGTAGTAATACTTCAGTCTGAATATACTCCATCACAAGTAAAGTAGTAATACTTCAGTCTGAATATACTCCATCACAAGTAAAAGTAGTAATACTTCAGTCTGAATATACTCCATCACAAGTAAAAGTAGTAATACTTCAGTCTGAATATACTCCATCACAAGTAAAAGTAGTAATACTTCAGTCTGAATATACTCCATCACAAGTAAAAGTAGTAATACTTCAGTCTGAATATACTCCATCACAAGTAAAAGTAGTAATACTTCAGTCTGAATATACTCATCACAAGTAAAAGTAGTAATACTTCAGTCTGAATATACTCCATCACAAGTAAAAGTAGTAATACCTCAGTCTGAATATACTCCATCACAAGTAAAAGTAGTAATACCTATCAGTCTGAATATACTCCATCACAAGTAAAAGTAGTAATACTTCAGTCTGAATATACTCCATCACAAGTAAAAGTAAAGTAGTAATACCTCAGTCTGAATATACTCCATCACAAGTAAAAGTAGTAATACCTCAGTCTGAATATACTCCATCACAAGTAAAAGTAGTAATACCTCAGTCTGAATATACTCCATCACAAGTAAAAGTAGTAATACCTCAGTCTGAATATACTCCATCACAAGTAAAAGTAGTAATACCTCAGTCTGAATATACTCCATCACAAGTAAAAGTAGTAATACTTCAGTCTGAATATACTCCATCACAAGTAAAAGTAGTAATACTTCAGTCTGAATATACTCCATCACAAGTAAAAGTAGTAATACTTCAGTCTGAATATACTCCATCACAAGTAAAAGTAGTAATACTTCAGTCTGAAAATGTAAAGTAAAAAGTTTTATCAGCTAAATGTACTTAAAGTATCAAAAGTAAAAGTACTAATTTTGCAGAATGGCTCTTTAAAAAGTGTTTTATTATTTGTCTAGAATCTGTTTTTATCTTTCTCTCACAAAGAGCTTTTTCATTTGGAGCCAATTTAAAAATACTTTGAGTAGATAAGTCGTATATATATATTTTATATAAAACATGTTTTTATGTGAAAAATAACTATAAGTATCAAATAAATGTAGTGGAGTAAAAAGTACAATATTTGTAAGTATAGTACTTGAGTAAAAGTTACTTTACTTTGACGAGCTGTACGTTTGTTTGCTTGTGAAGTGTGCTCCTAAATAAACTCCGTCAGCCAAATCCAAGAAGAGAGATTAAGACTGTCAGATGAAGCCAAGAGAGGAAGAAGCCCAGAGCGTATCCACCAGAGCTTATCATCACAGCGAACACTGAAGACTTCCCATTTCATCATATTCCCTGAAAGTTTGCAAAGTGACAAAGGCCAGATTCATATTTCTTCCACCATTCTGTAAATATTCAATTAGTGAGCTTCACACAGCGGTTGTCTCAGAGAGGTTCTTGCTCTCAGGTCTGTAACTATTCTTAGACGACCTCTGCTCTCATCCTACACGAGGGTCAGTCACTGACTTGTTTTCTGAAACAGCTCAGTGCACTTGTCATTAGTGGGATGTTGCCAAAGACTTATTTTGAGGAAAGTTTCGAGAACTGCAACTTCAGTTATGACGCACACTGTTTGACTTTATGTGAATCAATGTAGCATATTAGCATTTTACTGTGTGATGATCCATGAAATTAAAATAAGCATTTTATCAAAACCAAGAGGCAGCAGAAGGGTTACGTAACCATCATGTTGTAACAATGTACCAGTGATGTTTGCACAAGTTATATTAACCTCACACGTACCTCTCACTTACATTTTTGTAAACTTTTAATAAATGAGTAACCGCAATAGATTTGGTCACAGGTTGCAAAATCCTCTGCTTAGAATTGGCTGAGAATTGGATGAAAAGATTGACACCACACTCTAAGTGTGAAGCTACCACTAGGAGACAGTTAGCTTAGCATAAATGCAAGAAACGGGGGGAAACCGCTCGCCCGGTTCTGTCCTCACTCTCAAAGAAAGGAATTTAAATGTGCAAAATTAGCAATATGAAATTTTCATTTTGTTACATCAGTCTGTATCTTAGTCTTTATTTCCATCCTGAGAGAATTACCCAAACAGAGCACAGCGTCTCACCTTTAATACAACTTTGTGTTCTTGACAAGAAGACTTTCAAGCATTTCAGAGCATGAATCTGATCTGTAGCCTTTATTTATCGTCACTGTGCGTTGGTACATGAAAGGAACAACACAATGCTCTTGAGTTCAGAAAGAGATACTGCATCTTTGTGTTGCATCTGCATCTGCTAGCTGTCAGTGTGAGCAGCAGGCCATCCATTTTGTTCATTAGCAGTCCTCCACTCAGTTTCCCATGGCTCTTTGTTTGTGTGTCATGTATGAACTATGCCCTGCGAACTGATACTGTCTAAATTATCTGAATGTCAGCAATGCATTGTATCATTGGTCCAGCAGCTTCTTCCTCAAATAACGGCAAGGAAAGTTGACAGACCAAGATGCTTTGATTGATAATGTTTAAATATAACTGTGAAAACAACATCAGTGTGGCATTTCAGCTCCAAATATTTACATTCATCTTGATTCGAGATAATCCTAATGACATTGTTATGGCGTGTAAATTTTCTGAAACCCGATCAGCGATGGATTCACAGTTAAGGAGACTTCGTTAAGTATTTGTTCTTTATTGTTTTAGAAATTGTTACCATTTCTCTTCCCAACAGAATTAAGCTTTATGCTGCAAATGCATTGTCATGGATACAAAACCTGCTGTACACTTACAAATGTACATATAGTTATCTACTCTGTTGTAAAAATTAATAAATTAGAACAATAAATAGTCTTTCATTTGACACAAGCAGCAGAGGTATCAAAAGGCTTCTAAACAAAGAAAGTGTATTTCAGTGGCTGTGCTTCCTCTGGGTCGTACCCATATAGGTGACAAGGTGCCGCCTTCCACTCGGCTGTCAGATAATAACTGTCCAAAAAGTCCGTTTTTACCATAAAAGTGATGGATGGCTCAACTGAGGAGTTGGAGATATGTTAGGGGCACATGGTACTAGGTCAGAGAGTTGCAGTTAAGATTGGTTGTTGCCTAGGAATTTGGACAACCCTGCCCCCTCGTCCTGTCCCACTCCCCCATCCCACCACCTCAAAAGTTGCCCAGAATGCGTCCAGTTCTCCAAGCCTGAGTGATGGCATACATGTTTCTCAACCCCCCACACCTTGCTATCGCTATAGCCCGGGGGAGTGGAAAAGAAGCATGTGAAGTGGGAAACAGGATCGGGATAGATAACCCTGCCACTAGGAGTCCTTGCACAGCGTCTACGTATCAGGAGGCTGCAGGAGGCAGGAGGTCGGACTGGAGAGTTCATGTCTTGTCAGGTTGCCTCAGGGGGGGTCATTTCACTGCGCCAGGACACATGAAGTGCTGATTAGTGTTTGCATCGAGTGGGGAGGCAAGAGATAAGTGGAGAGGAAGACAGATGTCAGGGGGAAGGAGAGGGAGGGGGACCACTGGCCCGCTGGTTCCCACCAGGCCGCACACACTGTAGGAGGTGCTTGGTTCGGTCCTATGGGAAATCTTGGGCCTTTTCTTTCTATGACATTTGGCAACATGTTAACTGTAGATCTTTCCATTGGCAACTGATATTTATGCCTTAAGATGAAGTTCTTGTTTTTGTTCAGCTGTTTAAAACACATATTGTCCACAATCATTCATTTCAAAGCGCACATAGTTTCATGAATAGTGAATGTGCACTTCCAGTCTCACTGAGGACCCTTTCCAACAGATGGCTAACCGCCTTTTTCAGATAGTACTGTCTTTCCTCTTTTTGTAAGACTTTACGACGAGTTAAACTCTTTGAAAGCATGGACTATCTGCAGCCACACTCAGCTACCACCATGCCTTCAAACTTGTACTTGTAGGTGACCACGCCTGTGTCATCCAGGTACAGCAGGGAGATGGGGTCCAGCTTGGTGGGCACGCAACAAGCTCGTGCCGCCTTCTGAGGACTGTTGATGTTGATCAGTGTCTGGACTATGGCATGCTTTGTGGGTGTGACGTGCTTCGTCAGTGGGAAAGAACAAACGCCTGTGCACTCAAAGGCATCGTAACCGGTGGGTGCCAGGATCCAACTGTCCCATCCAATGTCCTTGAACTCTACATACAGAGATTGTTTCTTGCAGTGGTTTCCCTTGGCATTGCGACGAATGCGGGACGCTGTGTCGTAGATCAGATTGGAGCGCATTTGGATGAGGTCCTCTTCATCTGGCTCTGCTTCTTCATCATCCCTCCCCAACTCCCCCCAAAGCCCATTCAGGCCCATCCCCAAGTCGTTCTGGAGAACCATGTTGGAGGTTTCGTGGTCAATCATCTCTTTCAGCTCGCGCTTGTCATCCCGATGATCACTGCTTTGGTCATCAGAGAAAACAATCAGCAGAGGTTTGTGTTTTTCCTCCGGGCTGGTGTCGATCTTCATGCCCTCTTCAGGTCTGTCGTTGTTGTCCTCTGTCATACCTTGAACATTATCTTCATTAGCCATGCTGGCAATGCACACTTCCAACCGGTGCGTGGGGCTGTAGTCAGAATTGCGCCAGCGTTGAACAGCAGCAGTGAGATCAAAGGCCTCCCAGCCGTTATCGGTGCCGTAGACCTGCCGTGAAGCCAACTCCACCAGCTCTATTTTCTCTTCTTCACCTCTGAATCCATCGCCTCTCACAGTGTTCTCATCCGTCATGTTGTCATCCACCACATGCAATTCCAGCGCATAGATAGTGACCTTGCGGTCGACACCACCATATAAGTGACGGTCAGTCTGGACAAGAGTGTAGAGGCGAAGCTCAGACGCTGTGATGCGTTCATTATGGGGGATTGACACATTGAAAAGGAGTGGGTGACGCCTCACTCCTCCAACACCCACAACACTGGGGGATGAATCTGAGGAAGAGAATACCTGGTCAAAGTTGAACTTCAACAAAAGTTTAAATTTTGTCTTTATAATGAGTTTTTCAGTTGAGTTCTTCAACATCTTCTAACCTTTATCTTAATCTTATAGACAGTTGTTCCATTTTAGAGTAAGAATAACATTTTTATATGAACATTGCAATGAACAGGGTCATGACTAAGGCTTGGATTTAAACAGCAACATTTTGATTGGTACATGCAACAAGACCTTTGCTGTCAGTTTCACTACTTATATGATGAAAATACTCCAATGAAAAATGTCATAAATATATTCAATAAACATGGCAGCAACTAAGAAAGCAAATGTAGTTCTCATTTTAATATACATTATATGATCAACATCATCATATGGATCTATAGAGAATCTTTACCTTCATTTTTGAAGCTGCGGATGATGTTGGCGGTGGGCATGGCAGTGCGGTCATTAGCGAAACGGTTGTAGAGCTCCATCATGTACTCAGGAGGCTCTTCCCGTGTGCCTACAGGAGGCAGGGCCTGAGGTCCCAGGCCAGACAGGTTGAAAGTCCGCAGAAACTGTTCCTTCAGGCTCTGCAGCAGGCTCTGCATGCTTATGTTTTTGTCCTGCTCCAGCAGTGACGGATCCACCACCCCTCCGTGCCCGTCTCCCAGCCCCGGAGCGGGGCGATGCCTCTGATGGGTGTTGGAGATCGGGCTGCTCTGTCCACAGAGCCCCTGGAGCAGCAGGACGGAAAACAACAAGAGCAAAGTCTTGGAGCTGCAGATGGTTCCCAGTTGAGAGACCCAAATGCTCGCCATGGGAAAAACAATCTGCAGCTTTCTATGTTATGCCCTTTGGGGTTGATTATGGATGAGCTGATACAACAGTAAGACGAAATAATTGTGATCTCTGAAAGCCCTAATCCAAATGTTAATTGACAGTGTGGTCAGTTCATCTGTAGGCAAAGAAAGTTCTTGATCCCTGGCAGTAGACAGGACTGCTGTTGACCCTCGCACTGAGCAGTGTGAGCCTCTCTGCTGGAGTGTGTGTTCCTGCTGCTCTCCTCCAGATCTCACAGCATTTATTCTAATGCACACCTTTTGATGTCCTTTGCAACAGGGCTGCAGTTCCGGTGACAGGGTGGCCAAGGCTTGGCTTTGTCCGTCCGAGTCATCTCTGTTGTGTCCTCTCCTCTGTCGGTCTCTCTCTGTGCTCTGCTCTCTTTCCCAGCTCTTTCTGTCTGTCCCTTATCTATGATACGGTGGGTTCTGCATTGCTCAGTGCTTATGGTCTCTTTGCTGGTGTGTGTGTGTGCACGTGCGTGCCTTCAACTTTGTGTGAGGCACATGAGCGTGTGTTATCTCACAACTTCCTTAATGAGGATTTTGTAAACACTGTCCTGTAGCCTCTTCCTTGTGGAAGCGCTATTTTGTTTGGGTGGGTGCTCCAGGGTGGATATTCTTCATTTGTTTATTCACTTTGAAAATGGTGGAGTCCTGCAAGCTTGACCATTTCTTTATGATGACATACATCAAGGCTCTGTTGGTGTCATTGAATGTAACAGGACATATCTATTAGACGACACTTGTCCAAATGAAATTGAAATGCAATGAGGTGTGAGGCCTTAATGATCAAGGAGGGAATGTAATGAGATGACCGTGAGTCTGGAGCTCCAGAGGACTACAGAGTAGTGCAAAACAATCATTCATGTTCCCTTGTTGTGCTAAAATGTTCTGTGTACTTCCTCTTCTGGTAAATGGACACTTTCTCTGAAAGTGGTTATCTGGGCACAAGATAATTTATACTAATTATAAAATGCAACAGCAAGAACAGATGAGGTACCTTCTCAATGAGGAGCTCTACAGACATGTCTCACTCACATGTACGTCACACATCTACTGTGGTTAACCAGAGAATGCAGAATTATTATTCATGACTTTCTCTTTTTGTAATCACCTGTAAAGCACTACACGGTCTGGCCCTACTTTATATTTCTGAATTATTTTGTGGCCACTTCGTTGAGATCTACTGACAAAGGCCTGAAGCATTAAAACCATAGAAACAGAATGACAGAAGAACGGACATTGAGGTGTTTGCTGTGGTCATTTGACTCGTTCGATAGTAAATGGCGCTCAGCACTCTGACTCTAAAAATAGAATGAGGTTTTTTGTTGAGATTTTTTTATTTGATAGCAAAGCTGAAGAGAGACAGGAAATGGGAGAGAAAGAGTGGAGACATGCAGCAGAGGGCCGGAGGTCAGGTTTGAGCTGGTGGGGACACATAACAATGGCCGCCGCTCTCACATCCTGAAATGTTTGTTTAAATGTCCCCCTACTTATAAAAAACTCACCTGTTTCCAAAGAACTTTGTCCTGTAAGTGTTTTTATTATTTGTGTTTGTCTTCTTTGTTTCTGTTTTTAACTTTCTATTGTTATGTTTGCTTCATGCAGCACCTTGTAACTCGAGAGGCTGCTCAGATGTTTAGTGATCAGATTAATAACGACTCCTCATAACTTGAATCACTGTTCTGTCCACTACACAACCGTCCGTCATTCCTGAGCTTCTTCGTGTGACCTGCAGATACACTCTGACTGCGGTGCGTCACACATGGGAAGGAATGAGCTTTTCCTGCCTCTGCCACTCATCTGCCAGGCTGACAGACGACAGACGTGCTGTTATCTGTCACTCTGTTAAACTGCTGCCGCAACAGACATCACATCTTCCTAGAAGGCTTGATAATGGGAACACACACACACACACACACACACACACACACACACACACACTATCCCATCCACATGGTTTGTATTATGGAACTAAGCGTGTAGCAAATGTGGATTTACGAAGGCACGAGTTGCTATTTTTGGATTGATCCTTCCCAAAGACACTATTTTGTACGGATATCAAATATCCAGATTTTATGATTTTCATATGTGTTTCCCAAACAACACACTCGCCATCACCCCAAAATATATTATGAAGTTAATTCAGGTTAAGAGGGTCTTTAGGAAACCAGTTATCAGTTATTCACAGCAGTGTTAAGTGATTGCAGTGACATTATCACCATATAAAGTCATTTTGATGAATGTGTTGGCAAAAAGAACAATCGGCTTTTACATATTCAGCAGACATGTCGTGTTTCTGTGATATTTTATATCTCTTTAATTTAGCCTTTTAATAGTGATATTTTATATCTCTTTACTTTTAGCCTTTTAATAGTGATATTTTATATCTCTTTACTTTTAGCCTTTTAATAGTGATATTTTATATCTCTTTACTTTTAGCCTTTTAATAGTGATATTTTATATCTCTTTACTTTTAGCCTTTAATAGTGATATTTTATATCTCTTTAATTTAGCCTTTTAATAGTGATATTTTATATCTCTTTACTTTTAGCCTTTTAATAGTGATATTTTATATCTCTTTACTTTAGCCTTTTAATGGTGATATTTTATATCTCTTTACTTTAGCCTTTTAATAGTGATATTTTATATCTCTTTACTTTTAGCCTTTTAATAGTGATATTTTATATCTCTTTACTTTTAGCCTTTTAATAGTGATATTTTATATCTCTTTACTTTTAGCCTTTTAATAGTGATATTTTATATCTCTTTACTTTAGCCTTTTAATAATGATATTTTATATCTCTTTACTTTTAGCCTTTTAATAGTGATATTTTATATCTCTTTACTTTAGCCTTTTAATGGTGATATTTTATATCTCTTTACTTTAGCCTTTTAATAGTGATATTTTATATCTCTTTACTTTTAGCCTTTTAATAGTGATATTTTATATCTCTTTACTTTAGCCTTTTAATAGTGATATTTTATATCTCTTTACTTTTAGCCTTTTAATAGTGATATTTTATATCTCTTACTTTAGCCTTTTATTGGTGATATTTTATATCTCTTTACTTTAGCCTTTTAATGGTGCCACTTTAAACTAATTTAAATGATTTCATTAATGTTTGCTATACCTGGTTTAACATTGAATGTGTAAAGGTAACTGAAATGAATTTCAGAGTGTGTATTTTTGAAAAGCCTGAGATCAAATAGACGGTGTTACCACGGGAACAAGAGGAAGCTTCTCTGATAAATGTGTATTGGGGAAAAACTGGCTTTAACCGAAGGGAGTAAACCAGTTGAAGGGCCACAGGGGCCCCAAAATATGGCTCTGATAGTTTAAAACATTTACAAGAATGGTGATGAATGTGGTTTCCTGGCAGTAGGGTCGTTAAGTACGACACAGATAGGGAAACTAGGCAAGATTTCCAATGTTATTTTATACTATTGTAATTCTGCTATTTTTATACAATTTTACTTATGTTATATTATATTATTTTAATTCTGCTATTTTTATAATGGTGCTTCAGACTCATGTACATCTTCACTGTGATTATTGTTCTGTAAATGTTCTTATTCTAATCTTGTACTAATTGTTATGTTTTTGCTGTGAAGCACTTTGGGCTGCAATTCTTGTATGAAAGGTGCTATACAAATAAAGTTATTATTATTATTATTATTATTATTATTATTATTATTATTATTATTATTATGTGTTGGGATAGTAAACAAGATTTATTTAAGATCATTTATCTTGAGGACCAAACTGAGCTCAAATGCATCCGGTGTCATCCCACAGTAACCAGTTCATGTACAATTCTGTTGAAGCTGGCAGAGTCATAAATCCAAACGCTAGCGAGTCTGAAAATGACTGTTAGGTGGGATCTTGCGGCTTTTTGGCGAGTAACCGCTGAATGTCTCTTTGCAGCTCCTCGTTGCGTTTCTGGGCCTCGTCTCGGTTTCGTTCTGCGTTTCTCAGGCAGATCTCCAGAGCGGACACATGGCGGCGATCTGCCTCCTGGGCAGCCTGGAGCTCTGCCATTGTGGCCTTCAGCTCCTTGTTCTCCTGCTGCAGGCTGCAGGGAGACACAGGGGTCAGACATGCACTCTGGAAACAATCCATGTTATAGTGTTATAGTCTCCGTCACTGTGAAAACACATGAATCCAGTCTAAAACAATATCAAATATTGAGTTCTAAAATTGAATTTCCTCAGAAAGTCAAATCCTGCCAGTGGACGGAGATTACTTCTGTTTTCAATCTAACTTCTTTCAAGTGTGTCCAGGAAGTAAGTGTCATTTTCTTGATTCTAGTCCAGTGATCTGTCAACTCTCAATCCTACAATATTCCCAAAACAATAAATACTGCACATTAAACAACATTAGTTGTCAAAACACATTATTTTTGCAGGAAAGTAATCCTGGATATAAGAGTTTCGCTCCAGTCTTGGTGTTTGTATGAAGGACTGGAAGAGATTTATATATTATAGAGAGAGAACAGCCAACAGGATTTATATTAGATTTTTGGATTATTGCAGAAAATCAGCTCTGTGGCAAACAGACGTTTATGATACTCACACGTTTTGTTCAGCAGGATAATCTCCACAAATGAACGTTTATGATTTTTGAATGGTAAAGTAGAAAGCTAACATTCCGCTATAACCAAACGACACCACGGTCACATGACTTCATGACATTTAATGTCCCCTGGAGAGGGGCAAGCGCACATCCAGGCAGAACACTCAGATGGAAGACAAAGGCTTTTCTGATCAGGGAGTCTGCTCACTGTGAAGATCAGAATAAGTATTTTATTTTGTCAACATCAGTAGCTCCGGAGGGACTTGGATTGGGAACTGGAGGGTCCCCGAACGGACCAAGTACAGAGTGGACTGGTACTGCCGAGGGACCCTTCAGCAAGTGTGTACATGTGTGACAATTAAAAGTTCAATTTGAATGCTTCATTTCCATCTTCTTCAGGAAACCTCTGTACTCTCATTCAGCCACGAGTCAGGTTTTAACTGACATGTTTTATGTTGTAGAACAAAACTTTGAGATCTCTTAAGCTTCTGTTTACCACACACATCGAACATGAATAACCCCATCGACTTCGAGAGGAGGGAACGGGGAACACGTGTCCTCAGGACTCGCTCCTGCAGCTCTCTGAGTCCTGAGGACACACAAGCTTAATCTGTTCCTGAAAAGATCTTTTTGATGTTTTTCAGTGTTATTTTGTGGGTAAGAACTATTTCATTGATGATATTACCGTGAAAGAGTGTGTAGCCTCCCACATGTGCTGGATGGGGGGGTCTCAGGTGTGAACTCACCTGTCTACCAGCTGCTGCTCCGGCCCGCTGTGGCCCGGCTGTACCGACCTGCTCACTGCCAGCTTCCCTGCACTCCTCTGGTGAGACAGCACCCAGGACGGCTGGGGGTCGCGGTCAGGTTTTTGTGAGGCAGCAGAAGAAGAACTTGTGTTGTCACTTCCTCTTTGGGCCGTTAACCTCTCCCCCCCCTCCTTGTTACCCATCTGATCCGCCCTGAACAGTGAACCTGAACTCCGGAGGTCCAGGATCTTAAAAATGTCCTCCGACAACGTCCCGCTCTTCTCCTCCACGCTCTCCTGGATGTGACTCCACCGGTTCAGGGCGTCGGCCTTGGCTGCCATCCCGGTGAGGGGGCAGTTGAAGGCGGGCAGGGTCTGAGTGCGCTTGCGGGGGGAAGGCGAGTGGCGCTCCTGCAGCAGGTTGACGGGGCTGCAGTTTCCTCTGACTGGACCTGGACTGTCGTTGTCCTCCTCCTCTTCTGGAGACTCGGACAGAGAAGCGTCGGCCATCTGAGACACATTACTGAAGATTAATAATAATAATTTATATTCTACATGTGAACATTTTATAGTTCTTTCGTGTGTGTTCTGTCATGTGTGTGTAAGGCCAGAACCCGTCCTGAAGACAGGACATGCAAAGTGCCACAGAGGCCTAACGTGCGCTCCTCTGCTCATACCTCCGCAGACTCCCAGCCCACAAAGCTTCGGGGTGTGTTCTTCTGGCTCTCAGCCTTGTTTGAAGGAGGGGAGGGGAGCACGTCTTTGGAGAGAGGAAACAGAGCCTCATGCTGTCTGATCATCACTGTCATCAGCTTCTGGATCTGAGGAGTCGCTGCCAACAAATACAAACGTGAAAAGATTAAGATCAGTCTTTAGCTTCTTGTCACTTTCTTCAATCTATTGAAAACTCACAGCAACAGTCGGCGACTTCTTGTTGCACCGTTTTGTTATTATTTTGTTGTTATGTACAGTGCAGCGCCCGGGTGCATAATCCACTTTACCTCGTCTTAAAGGTCATAATGTCGTAAAAAATGTCATTGTATAGTATACCGTAAGAAAAGTGAGGAAAAAATAAAAAAAGTCACAGAATAAAACAATAAAACAAATCATAAGAAAGTCTTAGTAAAAAGAATGTATGTAAAAAGAATAATTAAAAACAATGTCATCGTATATTATGTAATAAAAATAATCATTAAATCATCATTAAAAATTATTATAAAAACATAAAAATGTCAAAGTATGTCATAAAATAAATTGTCATAAAAAATGTTGTTGCATAATATATAATAAAAAATCATAGAAATGTCATTAAAAAAAGTCACAATATATTATGTAATATAAAATCATTAAAAAGTCCTAACATCATAAGCATAAAAAAGATTTTTAAAAGTATGTCACAAAAAATCATTAAAATGTTGTCGCATAAAATCTTTTATGAAAAATGTCAAAGTATATTATGTTCATAAAGTATCATAAAAAAGTAACTAAGTAGCTTATCTCTCAAAGTCGTTTCCTCGTGCATAATAATGTCATTTCATTCATAATTTCAGAACTTATTAGTGCACAGATACGTAGGCATAAACATTGACAGTCATTTAAGATAGTATGCGTACTGTTCACAATAAGTGTATCTAAATGAGACATAACTTCCTAACTTCTGAGGTCTTTTTGTAAAAAGCAGTTATTTAGTGCAAGAAAACAGAAGCATGTCGCCACGCAGCAGCGTTACCACATATATCGAGCGATGCAGTTTCCACAGTTAGAGAAACACTTTATATTATCAGCCCGTTTCAGACCACGACATCAGACACATGCTGGTGCATCAGGACGCTTCTCTCACCCTTCATCACAGTGATGGGGTCTTCAATCTGAGGTTTGAGCAGGTTGATCCCCATCACTGTAGCCAAGTTCTCCACGTTCATCTTATTCACCTTGGAGTGAAGCTGCACCTCAAACAAAAACCTGCAGAGCAAAGACACGTGGTCAGGTAGATAACAGTGTGAGCGTGGAAGAGTTATATTCATTAAATGAAGTTTATTTAACAAAATAAGACGAGTTATATATATTAAAGAAAGTTCATTTAACAAAATAAGACGAGTTATATTTATTAAAGAAAGTTCATTTAACAAAATAAGACAAGTTATATTTATTAAAGAAAGTTCATTTAACAAAATAAGACAAGTTATATATATTAAAGAAAGTTCATTTAACAAAATAAGACGACTTATATTTATTAAAGAAAGTTCATTTAACAAAATAATACATAATATATTCAAAAGTTGAACATAGTTGATTTAACAAATGATATTAATTATAAAAAGACTAACTCAATGAATCCAATAAATCATTTTTTGGTGATGACGTTATAAAATCTGACGACATTCAAAGCTTCATTCGAAAACCTGAATCAAAGCTTTGCATGTAACAAGAAATGACATTCAGTACATCAATGTTCTCTCTGTAATGTCCCATAATGCTTTGCGCTTCAGCTTCTACTCACCGGCAGACATAACTGAGAAGGTTGTAGTTGTATTTGGGCAGAAGAGAGATTTGTTTCTCCATCTGTTCCCGACCCTGAGAGGACACATGAGCGAGAGATTAAAGGACTAACACGCCCAAAATATGACAGAAGCTCTGCTGCATGGACATGAACGCACCTCCGTGGTGCTGCCGTCCAGCAGGTTGGTGCAGTCCAGGAAGTCTTGGTACTGAGTCCACGGCACCACGGGTTCAGGAAGCTCGCGCAGGTACAGTTTGAGCAGCGACGCCACCGTGTGGACGTCTGTGTCACTGCGGGCAATAACATCATCCAATGAACATCCACTCACAGTGTAACACTTTAACACGTAAAGAAACGAGCAGCGTGTCATTTCATCACACACAATATGTTCTTCTCTGCCTCCAGGGGTCTCCAAATCAAAACACTAAGAAAAGACGTGAACCATCATCCACAGACGTCTCCTCCTCTCAAAACACACGCCTGGCGCGGAGAGTAGAACCAGAACGAACAGAGAATGAAGCAGTTTGAGGTTAAACATCAGAGTTCCTCCTGCACGCTAACGTTTGTCAGCTTGTTTCTGTGAGAACTTAAGATCCAGACGTCCGAGGACTAAAATCCTTCATTCGGTCTTAAAACTGGATAAAAAGTCCGTTTGAGAAGCTTCTGTCTACAAACACACCTTCAGGAACTTCTGAGATAATATAAGTACACAACTCAACATAGATTTAGTCATTTTTAGACCGTTTACTGTGGAAATGTTACGTATTATACCTTTAAATTAATATGTTTATTGGATTCTACACATAAATGCATAAATAAAAGAGTTGTTCCGTCTTTATCCGACTTTACCCGGGGTTGTAGAATACACAAAGTCCTCTCAGATGTTTTGGGGTTGAGTTTTGTTTGTTTTGAGCAGCAGGTTTACACTTTAACGCTCGGACTTGAGAAAACTCAAAAGCTTTTCTTCTTTGTTTTATTTAAGGCCTGAATTCGACGTCTCTCAGCAGCCTCTGCTCCTCGACTCGACTCACACACAGACGAACAAGTTGAACGTTTTCATCGACATGGTGTGATGTTGAGTAGCTCAGACTTCCTCCTGTGTGACCGTCAGAACAGGATGTGGCCTCACCTTCAGCTCGGAGCAGACACACACACGCTCTCATCGCTCTTTGCTTTCTCAGTAAGAACAGAAACAGCTGATGCTGAAGGATGGAGGTTATAAAGCAGTGACCTTCTTAATCTCACACATTTACCAACCTGGTTTAAAGAGGGCTGTGAATGTGTCTTTATATGTTTCCATATACTGTTCATATGCACAACATGTGAAATCAGTTGAGCCAATAATAATAATAATAATGTTGTTATGAGGTAGAAATCATGACACATTTTCATGGAGAACTGATATATCACAATATAATATATATAATTTAACATGAAACTTCTTCTAGTTATTACTGATATTAACACAATTACTTTTTATGTTACAAGTGTTCTGAACTGTGATGTTTGAATATGTAAATGAGGCTTTATGTTATTAAACATCTGCTGATGTGCTCCATGTCCAGATCTAAAGTGAAGTCTGGATGAAGCAGGTTCAAAGTGTTGCATGTTGTTCACATGTCAAAGGTTTGTACAGATTCTGGATCTGTGATTCTCATGTTTCCTCTCCACTATATCCCACATTCTCAAAGCAGAGCAGCATGTCACCTGGGGAAGGAGGGTCGCTCTCCTGCATCAAAGGCGTCTCTGAACTGTTTCACAGCGTTGTCCTGACCTGGCAGACGGAAGATGCCCTCCTCGTTCAGACCGTGCTCTTTGATGAACTCCACACACTTCTGCACCAGGATCGGCACCATGTGAGGCCCAAACCTCTGCTCGTACGTTACTATGTCCATGAGACTCTTTCCAAACACTGCAGACCGGCAGAGAGAGGAGACAGGACCGGTTTTAATCAGAAACATTCTACACATTCAAATGAAAGGAGTGATATGTTATCTGCTGCACTGACAGTAGTGCAGTGGGAGCGGTCTTCTCATTGAACTATATTTGCAAGAAAGTGAATAAATGTGCTTCAGAAATGTCCAACTATTCCTGTAAGATCTTTGCAATGTCATAACAATACAAAGTGTTACTAAACCTCCACTTGTTGGTACTCCAATGACCCTGCGCACAGTGCGGACCCACTCCTCCATGTCACTCTGGGAGTTTGCCATGAACACATACGGACATCGCTCTCTGTCTCCAGTCGTACCTGTGAGATGATGAATGATGTTGGACATGTGAGTCGTGGGACAGACACGCACGCATTCATCGGGATTTATAATGCATTCATAAACACATAATGCTCTCTGATTTAAAACGATAAAACATTATAAATGTGACTTATATTATGATGTCTTACAGATGTTCTGCTCTACTATGAGTTATAACTACACATTATGCTTTAATAATGTGTTAATGCACGCTTCATCATAACGTGAAGTAAAGTGTAAAGCATCTAAAATAATAAGTGATTATTTTACTAAATGCTTCACACATACAATCTCCTCCCATCGACAACACGTCTTTATCATCTTTATTTATTGTCTTTAATATTCTGTACATCATTTTTCACAGTCATATTTTTTATTGTATTTTTTATGTTTTTGTTCACATTTATTATTCATGTTTGATTTTTTTATAAATATTTCTTTATTTTTCCATATTAATTTCACTTGTGTTTATTATGCACCAAAGGAAATCCGTTACGTGTAAACCTCCTTCTGATTCTGATGTTGTAGAACACGACGACAGCTTCAGGGTGTTGAGGTGTGTATAGCTGGTCAACATGTATTATAAACTCATCATTCATAACAGCATCATCCATCAGATACAACTCTTCAGTTAGAAAGGACATGAAACGTGCACTGCTACTGCCCAAATATATGAGCCTTGCCTCAAATCTGATTTTAAACCTAGCGCTATCTAGAGCTATCAGCCAGCGACGTGATGTGTGCAGACGTGACCGGGTTCACCTGCAGCGTGTTCCTCGATCGACGGTCAGATTGTCAACATTTAGCATTGGAAAAGTAAGATTTCGTTCATGTTGTTTCATGATGGCGACAATATAAATGTTTTATTTTTTGGCAGTTGAAATGGAAAAAACATTTATCAGTGTTAATCCCACGTCTTAAAAACATGATCTCAAAAAAAGAAATGTTCAAAAGAAGAAATCCTAAAACAGGAAAAGCTTAATAAGTAAGTAAGAAAGTCCATTTAGTAAATCATCTTAACTTTAAAGGTGATTTCATGCTTACGTGGAATGATTTCGAAGAGGAACTTCCCCGGGTCGTCTGAGTTCTGAGGTAGTTCATTAACTTTACTGAACCGGAGCTGGATCACTCCCTGCAGAACACAAACAAGTCAAGAACAACCTCTGACAGACAGCATGCAGATACTGCACTGTTAGCTGCAGGCACTGTTAGCTGCAGATACTGTTAGCTGCAGATACTGTTAGCTGCAGATACTGTTAGCTGCAGGCACTGTTAGCTGCAGATACTGCAGTGTTAGCTGCAGACACTGTTAGCTGCAGATACTGCAGTGTTAGCTGCAGATACTGCAGTGTTAGCTGCAGATACTGCAGTGTTAGCTGCAGGCACTGTTAGCTGCAGATACTGCACTGTTAGCTGCAGGCACTGTTAGCTGCAGATACTGCACTGTTAGCTGCAGACACTGTTAGCTGCAGATACTGTTAGCTGCAGGCACTGTTAGCTGCAGATACTGCAGTGTTAGCTGCAGACACTGTTAGCTGCAGATACTGCAGTGTTAGCTGCAGACACTGTTAGCTGCAGATACTGCAGTGTTAGCTGCAGACACTGTTAGCTGCAGATACTGCAGTGTTAGCTGCAGACACTGTTAGCTGCAGATACTGCAGTGTTAGCTGCAAACACTGTTAGCTGCAGACACTGTTAGCTGCAGGCACTGTTAGCTGCAGATACTGCAGTGTTAGCTGCAAACACTGTTAGCTGCAGACACTGTTAGCTGCAGACACTGTTAGCTGCAGGCACTGTTAGCTGCAGATACTGCAGTGTTAGCTGCAGAGACTGTTAGCTGCAGAGACTGTTAGCTGCAGACACTGCAGTGTTAGCTGCAGAGACTGTTAGCTGCAGAGACTGTTAGCTGCAGAGACTGTTAGCTGCAGATACTGCAGTGTTAGCTGCAGATACTGTTAGCTGCAGAGACTGTTAGCTGCAGACACTGTTAGCTGCAGATACTGCAGTGTTAGCTGCAGATACTGTTAGCTGCAGATACTGCAGTGTTAGCTGCAGACACTGTTAGCTGCAGATACTGTTACCTGCAGATACTGTTACCTGCAGTGTTAGCTGCAGAGTCCAGTCTTTAGAAGGTATTAGTACCTTTATAATAATGATATTATTGGCACATTTATATCTAACCTGTTCGAAACGTATGACAATGAATTAAATGTGTATTATAATTATTGATATTCAGTGAAATTAATGTAAAAATCTAAAATAAATGTTCTTCTAAATAAAGAAATTATCACTTCTAAGCAGTGAAATACTATAGCCTATACCTAATATTACTTATTTAATATTTAAACTGAAAACATCAAATGACTACGTTACGACGAGTCTTTAACTTCCAAGTCGAGTCATTTCAAATCTCTGGTCTATTCTCATGTTGTGTGAGTTCCCTGTTCACAGCAGATACAGTACATTATATATATATTATATTTCCCAGTGTGCAGCCCACTTCCTCTATCACCACCCACACCATCATTTATTCATGGTTTAAACACCAAGGCCAAAAACTGGAAGTGTTAACAGGATTTTACCACTCTGGTGGTGATGGTCTGGTGGTTCGGCTTCCAGAAGGTTGTGAGTTCAACACCAGGGACCATTGAGCCTCTGAGCAAGACACTTCACCCTGAGCTGCTCCAGACTGTCCCTGTAGTTAGTTCACTGGAGAAGAGCGTCTGCTAAATGACCTGTAGTAATAATTTATATTTATATTTTCATGAACGCTGACTTCCTGTTTCACTATCACTCATGTCTCAGGATGACACATGTAAGAGGAGACACAAACCAAACTTTATTTTGGTTTTGATGTTTTTTAGTATGGTTTACAAATTTGCACAATTTGCTGCCTGCACAGACGGTTGTAACGCAATCTGATTGCAACAGGAAACATTTCAGGGGTTTCAGTGTCGCCTGCAGAGATCCGAACCAAGACGTCTTTTTTCTGTGCGTAGCTCATCGGTCACAGTCCGATTAGCAACTTAACACGTGAGAAAGGAGTTACGAGATGACGTCTGACGTATGACTCCATCGTTTCACCAGTTTACCAGCTCAAATCAAGCCAATGAAAAGTAAAATCATCGTCAGACTAAAGCCGATGGGTTCTGACACCAAGACATTTCACATGTTAGCAACCGTGAGCATAAATGCTAACGGCGTCTGAACCTACTCGTACGTGTAGCAGGAACCTTCTCACACATATTCATGAGGCTGCTGATAACGACCATTTAATGGGCTGACATCATCCGAAGCAGGTGATTGTCCAGACTTTGCACAACATATTAGGAGAGAATGAACATGACGACTAAGACTGTAGCGTCTTGTTCAATGTTAAATACGTGAGTGTGAACTCGTGGATTAGATAAACAAGGGTTTGTTTTGTTACAGGAAATGTGCGACGCCGGCCACAAGTCAGCAGAGTGTTTGTGGTGTTGAATGGAACATTTCTTATCTTAATCTATAATCTAATCTATGAAAATAAAATATGTTTAAGACAAAAAACATTAGATTACTAAACGTTGCAGTGAGGAAATGCTTTAATTCCTTAACATCCTGAATGAAGAATCATTTATATAGACGTGGAAAAGATGTTAAAGAACGTCCTCACATGGAAGTTATTGCCAAGTTCAAAAAGTTGTTTTTTAAATAACTTGCATGCTTTTATAAAAGCAAAAGGAGAAGAAAGTGACATAAAAATCAAGATGATAATATCAACATGGGCTGAAATAAAGTAACTTCCCAGCGTCTCACCTGGACTGTGGTCTCCTTGTCATCTTTGCTGTAGGTCAGAGTGCTTCCTCTCAGCACAAAGTACCGCTGCTGCCAGTTCTTCACTAAAGATCTCTGCTGCTTCTTGAGCCAGCCGGCCTTCAGCGGCCTCTCCATGGCCCTGGGGGAGCGTGGCGACCCCGGGCTGGGGCCTCCCTCTCCAGGTATCACACTCCTGGACCGCGCTGCCAAACACCACAAGAAAGCTGTTGGTAAAAGCGAACAACAATCCCCAGCTTGTTGTGAAACATTACAGACACAGCAGCGCTCGAATCAACCGGAGCAGAGCACTTCCTCCTTCTTCATACGCTGCAGCAGCCAATCAGCTTTGACTGTTCCCCACCTATAAAGTTTCAGGCTGAAAGGAAACTGAAGGTCTGAGTTGACCAGTTTCCTGTGGAAGGATCTCGAGCAGCTGTGATTGCTCAACATTAATAACACACAGTGTCTGCAAGAGGCCGAACATCAAACACTACGATCAGAAAGGTCAGAGATTAAAGGTCAGCGTGCAGTGCAGCGATGGACGGTGAACAAGTACTGAAGTACACATTTGAGGTACTTGTACTCTTCTCTCTTCATGCCACTTGAACTACATCTTGTACTTTTTACTTCACTACATTTACCTGACAGCTTTAGTTACAGATTGATCCATAATGAAAATAATCATTAGTTGCAGTTTTATACAAACAAGTTGAAATGAGCTCCACCTCAACAGAGAGATCCTTCTGTAATACATAACATATAAATAATATCATGATATCATATGTCAGTCACAGGGGACTAACGTAATGAATACTTCCTCCACCCTAACCCTGGCTCACCCCCCCTGTGCAGGCGTGTCGGAGAACTACGGTGGCCGTGAGGTGACAAAGACGTAACGAGCCCTCTCTAGAGCAGGTTTGGTTTGTCCCTTCTGGGCTACTGTAGATATAAAGATATAAATATAAAAAACATTTTCTAGCTTCAGGTGATTATATAATATTATATCCCTTAACCCTTCAATCCTGCACACTGGACCTTGAACTCAAACTGACACAGAAGTCCTATGTTTGCCGGACACCCTCCAGAGATGAAAGGCCGAGGTCTACGTGGCCCGGAGGAGACGGAGACGGTCGCAGTAACACGCAGCACTGTGGCCTGCAGAGATATCTGGATTGCGATCGAGCCCACACGCTCAGTTGTTCTTAAATTCACCGTGTCTTGTTAAGCAAGATGATAGAGAAGAAGAGAAGAAGCAGGGCCGCGCCGGGTAAACAGGAAGCTGCCACATCAACGCCGGAGGGCCGGCCACACTTTGAAGAGCTCTGAGAGGCCTTTGGTCTCATCTCAACAGCGTCACTCTCCCTTGATTAGTGGAAAGTTAAAGTGCTGTTGGGGAACCCTGAAGCCCACACACAGAGGCCGATGTCACACCACACCCACAGCTGACAAACACACCGCTGCTTCAAACTGGCCTTGAAAGCACCACAAAGATGTGTTCAGTGCCCGCCATCAGAAGACTTTCACGTCTTTTTACTGCAAACCAAATCTACGTACTGCAAATAAAGTGACCTGAACAGATCAGAAACCTGCAGAGCTTCATGTTCGACTGGCGGGACGGGGAGAGGATTATGGGATGGGAGAAAATAGTTTCCTTTCAGCTCGTCCTTATTTTTACACGTCTACATGTGTGTATATACAGTGTGTGTGTATGTTTACATATTTGCATGTGTGTTTTGTATGCAGTAAATATTATTACTGCTGTTGTTTCTTTTGGTGTATTTTTTTTATTATTTTGTAGCTTTTACAATTTTTCTTAAAATGTTCTCTGCTGTTTTTGTGTTTTTTTATTTATTTTAATTATTAGTATTTATTTATTTATTATTATTTTCTTTATTATTATTATTATTATAAAATTTTTTGTTGTGAATATTCATCTGTAAAACATTTTAAACTGCTTTTTTTACTCCCCATTTTGGGAATATATAATATAAATATATTGTCAGGTATACATTTAAAATGTTTAAATATACATTTAAAAGGTTTAAATGTATATTTAAAAGGTTTAAATGTATAAAGCCAAAGCTTCAGTTTACACCTTTTCAGTTAGTATAAGTTTGCTTTGGTTGGTCACTATTTTAAAAGACTTATTATATTATTATTATTATGACTTATAATTGTTATATAGTATATTATATATGTTATATTGTTATATTGTATAATTGTTTGGTGTTTTTTATTTGAGTTTTTAGGTTAAAAAAGGCAGAAAAACACAAACTAAACATTCACTCCTGTACACTGACACATGAGTGGTTGTCCTTTCAAATATGTACTGTCATGAAGATGAAGTATGACTGTGCACACACTCATATGTGCACACACTCACATGTACACACACTCACAGATACACACACTCACATATATGTAGTCAGAGCTCTGCAGAAACTGAGCTCTTGCATCAGTTTCCTGTAGAAAACCTGCGTCACTGCAGCTCCAGAGAATAACATCTGTCACGTTTATGGTCCACAAATCATCTCAAGGCAAAAGAAGCATGAAGGGGTCGCCCGATGCTTTCATACTAAATTAAGAGCGTGATGATAACAGCAGCTGATATCCAGCCGACATGAAGCAGATCGAATAATGTGCGGCAACTTCCTTCCCCAGAGCTGAAGTAACACTGATGGTGAAAGGGATTAGAGCAGATGCACTTTGTGAACAATAGCATGTTGTGCTGTGGAGAAGCGATCCAGTCGCTGCTCGTGTGCAAAACGCTTTTATTTCAGTGTTGCAAGTGTTGTGCCATCCGAGCCCGAGAGACGAAGCATGCGGTCGCACTGATGCCACCCTGCAAACAAGCCAGGCATTAGTACGTCTAGACGGAAGTTACTTTAAAATACATGACTGCACATAGTGTTGCATGCACAGCTGGACTTGTTGTAATATTGCCACTTTTAGTGGTCTAGTGGTACGCCTTCCAAACAAAACACTAGAAGGTTGTGAGTTCAACACCAGGCTGCCACCATTGTGCCCCTGAGCAAGGCACTTAACCCTGAGCTGCTCCAGGGAGACTGTCCTGTACTGAGTTCACTGTGAGTCTCTGGATCAGAGTCTGTTGAATGACCTGTACTGTAAAATCACAACACTGCTTGATGAACTACTTAAATTCATGAAGAATGTTCTGCTTCCTGAACCTTTGTTCACGGAGGCAGGACACAAAAGTTTCTTCAAGAGTTCAAGGAAACACGTGGTGAGTGTGTGATTTACACATTTTGTAGGTGAGGTTTTCCCTTTTGAATGTTTTAATGTCTAGCTATGTTTTAATATAGAAACCACTCATGCTATATTAGCAGACTGTGATTTGTGTAAAGAACAATGTTCCACACTGGTTACCATCACCACATAGGAAGTGACCACCTGCACAAACCCACACTGATAACACTAAACACAGACTCAGTCACTTCGTATCTGATCTGTACTCAAAGTGCTCATTCTGCAGAATGATGTTATATTAGTGATGCATTCATGTGTTCATCACTTTAATGTTGCAGCTTGTGAATTTCACCAAAGGATCAATAAAGTTTTATCTTAAACTATAATATGAAAATGAGAAATGAATCTGCAAAGTAAAGCTGATAAATGCAGTAAAAAGTAAAAGATGTGCCTCTGAGATAAAGTAAACCAGGGAAGTCTGATCAACTGTAAAACCCAACACTGAGATCTCAGGTGTTTTATAAAAATACTTTATTTAGTCGTTTCCACTTTAAAAAAAATACATATATATATATATATATATATATATATATATTATTTAAAATAAGTTTAATTAAAAAAGTAAAATGTCTGCTATGTGGATGTTTTAAAACACTGGTTTACTGGTAGATTATGAAGAGTTAGAGCAACAGGTACATGTACAGGTACATACGGCGGACAGTGAACGCAGCACGAGCTTACCTATGCGAGCCGTCTCAGCCTTGAAGGTGCTGAAGTCCCAGTTCCGAGGCAGTTTCAGAGACATTGTCCTCAAGTCAAAGTCAAGGCCAGCGGAGCACACACACACACACACACACACTCACACACACACACACACACAAGCTGGAGATCTCTCCTATCACACTTCCTACTTCCTGTGTTTTAATCTTTCTTCTTCTTTCTGTCAGCTAAACGCGTCTCCTCATGTTGCCTTTACTTCCATGTTCTTGTGCTGCTTCACTGAGCTGCAGAGCTGCAGAGCTGCAGAGCTGCAGAGCTCCATGTTACACTCGTGGGGACTTTTCAGATGACTAATGTTCACTAGTGTCACTAAACAAAACCGCGTGTGTCTCTGAAAGGAAATGTGTTCACCTCTCGGTTTGTCTGAAGAGGATATTTGTACTCGAGTATTTCCATTTCCTGCTACTTTATACTTCTCTACATCTCAGAGGCACATTTTGTACCTTCTACTGCATTTATCTGACTTTAAACATTCAGATGAATAAATCAACAAACAATGTGTCACGTATTATTATAGGTTATAATAAAACTATTGATCCCTTGGTGAAGTTCACAAGACAGTAACGAAGTATATTTACTCAAGTACTGCATTTGTAGGTACTTGTACTTAACTTTAGAAGTCTTTAAAGTAAAATACTTTTACTACATTTATCCGACAGCTTTACTTTGCAGATTCAGATTAATACAAAATAAAATAATTTTCTATCATAGTTTAAGATAAAACTTTATTGATAATCAGTAATTATTATACACATACATAACCAGCTGCAACATTAAAGTGATGAACACATTAATGCATCAATAATATCATTTATATTATTCTGAATGAGCACTTTTATACCTTTACTGACATTTTAAATGCAGGTAACTTGTAACAGAAGTATTTCTACACAGGTATTACTACTTTTACTTAAGTAAAGTATGAGTACTTCATGCACCTCATCTTAAAGTACCAAAAGCTTATTCTGCACATCACAATATATTTTATATTTTAGGATTATTATTATTGCAGCTGGTAAATGTGGAGGCCATTTTTTTTTTTTTTAAATGGACCAAGGGATCAATAAAGTTTTATTATAACCTATATACATGATTTGTTGATGATATTTTGTTTTATTATCTGAATCTTCAAAGTAAGTCAAGTTAAAAGTGCAGTAAAAAGAACAATATTTGAAATACTCAGTAAAGCACCTGTAAAAGTTCAGTACTTGAATAAATGTATTTATCTGCTGCTTTAAGAAATAAACCACGATTATGAAGTTGGTCAGTCCACAAAATGGACGTGATATCTATTTCAAGAAGGGGAAGAAGCCGAAGAGGGAAGAAAGCAGTCACACACACACACACACACACTTTTGATATACCTTTAATTTTCTTTGAACTAAGGCAAAGCACATTTCAGCATCAAAGAGTACAACTTTTCTCTAGACAGAAATGTACAACTCAACACAAACCATTGCACAGTTTTAAGAATATACAGAAATCATACAGCTTTATAAGAGAAATCTATAAGCACAAAGTAAAATGTCCACAAAGGGGTGTACACAGCATGTGGGACGTACATTCCTTTCACACGAGGGCACTGTGTTCATTAAAAACGGCACAGAGGTGTTTCCTGTTGCCATGAAACAAAAAAACAATCTTTTTTTTTTAATAGTGGTATCTGTTTCTTCCTGTGAGCAAATCTATGAGTCCTGGAATGTATTTAACAGCAGTAACAAACTTGAGGAGCTGCAGCGCCCTCTAGTGGCGGTAACAGAGAATGCAGTACAGGGCTGCAGCGCCCTCTAGTGGCGGTAAACAGAGAATGCAGTACTGAGCTGCAGCGCCCTCTAGTGGCGGTAACAGAGAATGCAGTACAGGGCTGCAGCGCCCTCTAGTGGCGGTAACAGAGAATGCCGTACTGGGCTGCAGCGCCCTCTAGTGGCGGAAACAGAGAATGCAGTACTGAGCTGCAGCGCCCTCTAGTGGCGGAAACAGAATGCAGTACTGGGCTGCAGCGCCCTCTAGTGGCGGAAACAGAGAATGCAGTACTGGGCTGCAGCGTCCTCTAGTGGCGCTAACAGAGAATGCAGTACTGAGCTGCAGCGCCCTCTAGTGGCGCTAACAGAGAATGCAGTACTGGGCTGCAGGGCAGAAATATAAAGACAGCAGTCTGCAGTCATCTTCACGAGACGAGGAAACACACAACTGCACTGAAGTCACAGCAAGAAGACTAAATACTTTCCCTCCATCGCAATACTCTCCTATATGGCAATAATAATAATACTTTAAATATTCCGCTAACCAAAAATACTAAAGAACACTCAACATGTTTCTAAACATCTTCTTAAATGTACAATATAGTAACTTTGAAAAAGTTTTTCTCACAGTAAATAAAATAAATACTTTAAGAAGTTAACACATGAAATGACGTCAATAAAAACATGAACGGTGCAACATTCAAATCGGCAGAAACATGTAAAGCGTTTATACAGTGGTTCCATCTGAACTCTCAGGAATTGATTGCCATAATAAGCTAAATTTGGAGTTAGAAAAAGTCCTTTGCTTAAAAATATATAGAAGTTTTTGAGGACAGAATCCGATGAGGAAATTTAAGGTGTCAAACTATTTCCAAAAGTGAAGCAGTCGTTACCTGAACACATAATAGTTTTATATGATTACCAGTTAGATACCGACCCTCACATCCTGCTACACTGACTGCTGAATGATTGTTCATATTGCTGCTCACGTTACATCGAGAACTGTTGCATTATTATGTTCCTGATTGGATAGAAAGTAAAAGGATGAATGTGACAGTCCGAAGCGAGGAGGAGTTTGGGAATCAAAAGTCATATTTGTCAAGAGTTGGATTAAATCAGCATCTTCACTTCTTTGGGAAATTTAAAGTACAAGCTGCATTTCATTTACTTTCCTAAACAATATCAGCCAAAAGTCTTACAAACATTCCATCTTCGCGCCCTGAAAGTACATTTGTTGTATTTAAGTCGTTATAACTTAAGTCAGTCAACTTAATGCAGGAAATGCAAAGTAAATGTTTACCCTGTTCATCTGGGGAGTCTCCCAAAAACAAAACAGAAATTAACTTTTATATTTTAACCACATCTCACAGAATACGACTTGTATTGGTAAACAACCTGAACATCAGAAGCAGGTCCGGTCCACCAGTGATACATGTATATGTGTGTGTGTGTGTGTGTGTGTGTATATATATATATATATATATATATATACACACACACACACACCTGCATGCATCTGCTCTGAAGCTGCCAACCTGATGAGGTTCCAACACACAGAAGCAGATATTGTGTCACAATCAGGATCCATAATGCAACAATCCACCTTCCTCATGTGTAACAACTATAAACACACAACCAACCAATCAAAAAGCTTCTCTGAAAGATTGTGACCATTATTCTGAAAGGGATGCTGGTATCTGTCGCACTGGCCTTCAAAATAAAACGCTATTTTTGTATAATTTCTAACCGTGCCTTACAACAAACCATCTCAACTCGGACTTGATTCTAACGGATCCGGTGAAACTTCCACTCGGGACGTCGCCGCTTGATAATATGAGAAAATGGCTTTTTTGAAATGAACTGCAGAAACAACGCAGGAGACGCTTCAACACACGCGCTGATGTCTGAGCAGAACAGACACGACATTTATAATAGAACATACCAAATATAAAAACATCTATGTATAAATATAAACAATCACAACAGAGTAAATTAAAATCTGTGTGTGTGTGTGTGTGGGGGGGGGGCAGCTGGGGTAACAACACGGTGAGAGCAGTGCATTAAAACTAAAACCACACGTTAATAAGTTTATAGAGGATTTCCTGTCGAGCTGAAACCTTTGGTTCCACAGTGTTACTAGAAACACGTCGGCTGTAACGGAAATGTTTAACAGTAATTCACTGATTCACAGACTGCATGAAAACACACACACACACACACACACACACACACACACACACACACACACACACACACACACACACACACACACAAAAGGGAATGAAGGCTGAAGGTTTTTGTATTTTTTCTCTGATGTGGTTTCTTCTCGCTCACACAAAGTACTGGCAGTCTCCCAGATTTCCGGGGGCTGCTCGGGGCCCTCGGGGCGCCGCCCTCCTCTCTGGTCTCCCTCTCAGGGGCCGGTGTGGGAGGGCTCTAGGCGGCGGCCTCCTCCAGCACCGGCAGCAGCCCCTTCTCCGTCAGGTGAGCCTTCAGCGAGTTGAAGATGTGGAGCTGCTGATCGATACGCAGCGCCAGGAGCTGCAGGATCACCCTGCTGGGGTGAGGGCCCCTGAGAGCAGACAAGACGATTAGGGATGAGATGATAATAAT
Source organism: Cottoperca gobio (assembly GCF_900634415.1). Classification (NCBI taxonomy): domain Eukaryota; kingdom Metazoa; phylum Chordata; class Actinopteri; order Perciformes; family Bovichtidae; genus Cottoperca; species Cottoperca gobio. The sequence continues at coordinate 2,184,276 of NC_041363.1, forward strand.
AACATTTCAAGTGTCATCATTTCACATAGTCGTGTGTTTACCTGATGAAGCTGGCTATGTAGACGTTAACAAACGTGGCCATGAGGTACTGGCAGTCGAATCTGTCCATGATGCCACCGTGACCCGGGATAGTGTTGGCAAAATCCTGGAAGGACAGAACTTGTGCTTAGATGCTCTGAACATGAAGCAAGATAGAGAGCGACAGACGTGAGGCTGTACGAGGGTTAGGGTTAGGGTCGTGTGTTCGCTGCAGTAAACAGACCGCAGTACCAGGAGACAACAGTGTAATGTGCTGCTGGCGGGGACGTGAGCACTTAAACAAAATCAATATCAGTTTAAATGTACGTTATATTTAGAATATCTTCACTACTTTACTTTAGCCCTCTCTGACGGAGCCACCAGACTCCATTGAAAAAACGGTCGTTTGTTTGTGTTGTTGTGTGACTTTGGTTAGTTCGGCTTCACTAAACCAAAGTCACACAACAACACAAACAAACGGACCGATGGAGGCAGCTGTACACCAGCCACTCCTGTGGTCTGAGTAAAATGACCGTTTTTTCAATGGAGTCTGGTGGCCTTAGCGAGAGCATCGATAAACATCGTCGTAAACATATCTTCTATAGCCGTCTCACAAGGGAAAGCGGTGTAAATAATCTAAACACAGCGTACGGAGGGCCTAATGCCCAGCGGTACAGTTTTATCTTGTGAGCGGTAACTTCTGTCTGTTTCTTGCCAACATACACGGACTATGAATAAATACATCGGAAAACTGAAAACATCCAAACTACCCTTTAACAGATGTTTTACAAACACAGAATATTTCATATGTAACTAAGCACAATACGCCGGACACTGAAATATAAAACTGTACAGTGGACTTGACAGAAATAATAAACCTTGATCTTAAAGGCTCTTTTGAAGCCGCTGGCGAAGAAGCCTCCGAAAGGTCCCATGATGGAGGCAAAGGAGGAGAGAGCGATGCTGTGGATCTGGAACGGGTAGAGACGCACTGTGGTCTGCGGAGACACGAACACACACAGCTGTTCAGAGACTTTGACCAGTGAGAATCACTTTGCTATATTTTGTGTTAAAAAATACAAATAACAGATTTCTTTAATTTGTATTTTATAATCGCTTCTCTTCTGTAATTGTAAGTCTTTAGTTCTTTTTTTCATGACTAACATGAGATGAAACAACGTCATTAAACACGTGATTATATCAACGCAACACTAAAATATTTATATTTATTTATATATATATAAATAAATAAATGATATATATATATAAATATAAATAAATATAAATATATATATATATATATATAAAAATATATATTTTATTTATAAATAAATATAGAAATATATCTTTTTTTATTTATAAATAAATATATTTTATTTATAAATAAATATATTTATAAATAAATATATTTTATTTTTGAAAAATGAAAAACATCAATAAAATCCTAAAACCCCTTCTTACAGAGGACTAAAAATAAATAACAAAAACAGCTGACAAAATGAACACCAGCTGAAACTATAAAAATGGTTTGTTTTATTCTTTACATTACAGAGGTGCTGTTATGCTGCACAAATACAATCTGCTATAAACATCTTAAATGTTCGCATCTTGGCACAACATGCTTAAGGTAAATGTTACTTTTATGTTCTGCAGAGAGACAGAGATGGCGGACGGGGGGAGGAGGAGTGCGGGGGAGTCTTACCCATCCAGTGAAAGACTGCAGCATGGCGGGCAGGATGTAGTCCTGGAGCTGGAAGAGCTCCGATGGCTCACAGTCGACCTGGAAACTATTGGAGTCGTTGTTGAATTCCACCGGACACACAAAGTAGCGCCAGCCGGCCATCACGTAGGAGAGCTGAGAGGAGAACAAGGTTATAGTGGGGGCCGAAACAGACGGCGTGCAGGATTCTCTATAACACTCTGATCTCACCATGATGCCAAACACAATGGTGGAGAACAGGCCTCCGATGAATCCCTCCCACGTCTTCTTAGGCGACAGCTGCAGAGGACAGTCAAGGTTAACGTGTCCCCATGTACCAAACAAGACTCTCAATGTGTGCACAGGTCGACACCCACACCCCCCCTGCCACCCTGACATTACACGTGAGTTTATTCTGTTTCTTGCTTTAATGTTAAGATAAGAACGACGATGTACAACCAACCTTGATGAGAGGGGTGCGGCCGAAGAAGAAGCCAAACATGTAGGCCATGATGTCGTTACAGATCACGCAGGATATCGGCACGATGAACCTGTTCAGACGAGAAGCGTTTACATGACACTGAAGACACTGGGGGGGGGGGGCATGTTTCATGGAAAGAAAGACACGAGGAGATTTTAACAAGATTGTACTTCTGGACTTGACACCAGAGAGAAGAAGTTACTTCCTGCTACAACACACGTGCGTGCAGGAGATGAAAGGAGCGCTTGTTTACCAGATCATCCCCTCGAACAGGTTGTGAATGATGAGGTGAGACTGCGTCACCACGATCAGCAGAGTCACATGAGTCCAACCAAACTGTGGAGACCAAACAACAAGATGAGCCACATAAGTTCACACTCAATGTGTGAAAGTAAACACTGGACGGTCACAGTCTGATGAGCAGATAACATCTGGATTAAATGTGAGGTCTCCTCCGTGACATGAAGGAGCTGTAAAACTCTGCACGCCGCCCCAGGATCCGTATCTAGGTCGTCCTTCATTGCACTGCAAGTATAAAATGAATACGTGCAGCGCTGGGCAGATTGCATTAAAACAATGTGTTTATTCCAAGAGATTAAACTTTAATCTACCAGAAATCTGGAATATTCTCTGAGAATATAAACTCAGATATTTTAATATCAAAATGTTTTGATTAAAGCTTCAATGTTCTGTCCAGAAGAAACTCTTTGGTCAAGGATGACGTCACTCCCTCATTTATTGTATTCTTTTATTAACAATGCGCCGCACTGTCGTCACGATGTGAACACTGTTCGAGCTCTGGCCCACTTCTCCAGACGCTCGCCTCATCAATAACCCAGGAGCCCCGAGCCGCTCGCCACTCACCATGTAGAACTGAAGGCGGTAGTGCTTCTTCACCAAACTCAGCACAAACATGCAGAAACCTGCAACAACAGGAAACAACATGTGTGAGACACTGAACAGCGACACCATCAGGGCAAATCAATTCTCACTGGGAGAAAATAATAATCTAAAAGAAAACGTGTTCCTGGCACAACCATCTTCAAAGCCTTTCTGCTGAAGACGAGCGAGTGAGCGCTTCCTTCCTCACAACATCCTGTTCAGCTGCAGCACAACAGAATTACTAACTGACAACACGCCGTGCAGGAAGCGGGACTTTACGCGGGGCCTGAAATAACCGACTTTGGAAGACAAAGTTATGAAGTTTGATTCAACGGTTGATGAAAGAAGCAGTTTGAGTTTGTTAATAATCAATGTGTCCTTTATGATCTATTGAAATATGAAACTTCTTCTTTGCTCCCTGAAGTCTAGAGGTTTTACGTTGGTCTGTTACGGTTCTGTGGTTCCTCACAAGGGACTTCTCTCTGCTTCGCCAGCAGGTCACTTTACAAGTGACACATTTAGTCAGAAACAGGAACACATTGCAGTGAAGATGCACAACGAGGCGGCTGCGTCTGCGTTCAGGACGTTTCTGTGATGAATCTAAATCAAGAGATTCATCTCGTCTACGAGTTCAGTCATTCTGGTTCCTTTGCATTTGTTCTGGTTTGACCGCAGGACTCTCCTGAAAGAGACGTGGAACTGTTGGGATTAAAGTCTCACGTATTAAACCGGCGAGGAGATGGCAACTTTGAATGTTGTGTTTATAAAACGAACATCCCTTCTCATTGTAAAGTCCCTGTAAACCCGACGAGCGGACAGACATCAGTACAGGATGTGTTCAGCGTCTGTACCTGTGAGGTAGAGGGCGAAGGATATAAAGCGGTGGTATTTGCTGAGGATGCGAAGCGGCTCCTCCCTTTGCACCAGCGTGAAGAAGTAGTCCGTCACAGTTTCACCATAGAAGAAGTAGTTGACGCACAGCAGGAAGTACCTGTGGGGTGGAACATGACGTCTCAGGGCTTTAAGACAGCAGCTAATCAGACTCTGCGTTCAGGACGCCTGCAGAAACCCAGTGACTGATGTGACTCACTTCAATGACAAAAGATTAAAAGGCCAAATTACTAACTGCACATACAGTTCAGAGGTTTCTGACTCGCGGCGTAGTGAACGTCAGGACTGATATCTATCCCTCTATAAAGTTCAACACTAATGTTCTAGAGATGCATCGACTGCAATTTACTTTAAAAGTCTGAGCTGCAGACTTTCTGTATAACATTCAACATACTTTATTGTGTGCGTGTGTGTGTGTGTGTGTGTGTGTAGGTCGATAACAGAGTGTTATCAACACAATGTATTTAATATATAAATCTATCTATGCATCAGTATCTTAATACAAGAAAGTATGTGTGTCTAAATTACAATAAAATAAGATGTTCCAAATGTGTGTGTGTGAGAGTGTGTGTGAGAGTGTGTGTGTGAGTGTGTTTGGATCGATGCATCTCTACTAAAATCAAACAGCTCTCATGATTCACAATATTCCTGATTGGCTTAATAATCTACAATCTACTCAAAATGTAATCAGGTCAGTAAACAAACCTCAGGACGTCTGCAACAAAACATGAGACAACACCATGAGAGAAGCAACACACCAGATTTGCACCGTTCATGACACAAAATGTTGTGATATCGTGTGTGTGTGTGTGTGTGTGTGTGTGTGTGTGTGTCCTCACCAGCTCAGCGTCCTGAACCAGGGCAGGTGGTAGGAGTGATACACATTGTAGCCGATGGTGATGATTTCCTGGAAGCATTTTATCTGAACACAAAGGACCTGCAGAGAAACACTGGAGCATGAGGTGTGTGTGTGTGTGTGTGTGTGTGTGTGTGTGTGTGTGTGTGTGTGTGTGTGTGTGTGTGTGTCTGTGTGTGTGTCCTGGATCCTTTAATCTCACGGTGTTACATTTTTAATTTGTGCTAAGAGTCACTGAACGTGCAGCAGAACAAACACAGTACGATCCCGACACACTGAACACTTGAGAACCTTAAATACAGACTCGTGTACGTGCAGGGCTCAAATGTTAGATTTTAAAAGATGAATCTCTTTGTCAGCACAGCAACACCTTCTCTGCACGGTGTGTACTCACAATCATCATGAGCACCATGGGGCCCAGGTAGATGATGATGAAGAAGAAGGAGATCATGGCAAGTGTGAGGATCCCCCGGACCCACCAGTTCCTCCATCTGAAACAGAGCCACCGTCATATTAATGATGTTTCTGCAGGAATACAGGTTCAAAGGTTCAGTGATTCACTTCTGCTGCTCATGGGGGGGGGGGGGGGGTACCTTGAGGAGAGTCCAGACAGGGCTTTGTTTAAAACCACGGGGGTGTCATCAGCACAGACTGGAACCTTTGGGACTGTGTCCACCTTGGACTCTCCATCTGAGGCTCCATCTTTCTCCACCTTCAGCTCGCTGTCTGAACCCTGAGACACAGAGAGACACACACACACACACACACACACACACACACACAGAGAGACACACAGAGAGACACACAGAGAGACACACAGAGAGACACACACACACACACACACACGATTAATATGCTGACATTTAGCAGATTATGCTGTAGAGACTAAACAACAGTCAGTCTTAGATTCTGGTGGAATGAAGCCGTTCAGATATTCATACCATAAATCGAACTATTCTCCAAATGTTTTATGTATTGTTCTGTCTGGCAGCTGTCCCAGAACATGTATCCACACATCTCCAGCGCCAGAGCAGCTCGAGGAACGTAAATAAAGCTCTTTATTTACGTCACAAGTTCAAACTAACAATAAATACTCTGAGCATGGCGACTGCCACATGATGGTATCCAGGTTACAAACCCACAACAGATCTTAAAGACACATCAGATCTCAAAGTGTCACAATGATGAGAATGAAAGCAAAGACGCAGGTTTATATAAACATTTAGATGCAGTTAAACATTATGATACGACGTCAACAGTACAGCCATGTCATCGCATCCTATCAACTGTAATTCTCAGTTTAAATACGTAACTGTGAATTATCTCTCCGGCAGCCGACTGTAAGAGAGCCGCTGCACGCTGAAGGAAGTGGGATTTATTGTTTTGTTTGACGAGAATCAGATTTCCCTCGTCCTCAGAGAGTCACATGCAGACTGAGCGTGTAGTAAACAAACACTTCCAGTCGTAGGAAGAGGTCAAATATCCCAGAATAATTAAAGACTTGGCCGGAGCACACGTGCAACACGTTTAAGACCCTGCTGGTCAAACCTGTGTTCGTCATGTACAGCATTTAATCCATTATTTAAAGTCAAAGTGTGTTTATTGGTAATTAGTAGAAGTGGAAACAGAATTTAAAGAGATTTTTGCATGAAAAGTTACTTTAACTATCGATTATCAAAATGTCTCAAGATGTCTCGGCTGAAAGCGGACGCAGGCTCATTTTCCACCTGCTGGTTTCTATGGAGACCGTATCCATCACTCAGGATGCTCGAGTTAAAAATAGGCGCTCTTTTCACATAAACACTCCTCCCCTCTCCCCTCGGTGGTCGTCAACACTGAGCGCCTCCAATTCATTAGAACAAACGCTAAATCTGCAAGCTGTGAAAGGATCATTTTTACTGGGATTTTAGGGGCTTTGTTTCTTTAGACGAGTGTGTGATGCAGGAGTGTGTGATGCAGGAGTGTGTGATGCAGGAGTGTGTGATGCAGGAGTGTGTGATGCAGGAGTGTGTGATGCAGGAGTGTGTGACGCAGGAGTGTGTGACGCAGGAGTGTGTGACGCAGGAGTGTGTGATGCAGGAGTGTGTGATGCAGGAGTGTGTGATGCAGGAGTGTGTGACGCAGGAGTGTGTGACGCAGGAGTGTGTGACGCAGGAGTGTGTGACGCAGGAGTGTGTGATGCAGGAGTGTGTGATGCAGGAGTGTGTGATGCAGGAGTGTGTGATGCAGGAGTGTGTGATGCAGGAGTGTGTGATGCAGGAGTGTGTGATGCAGGAGTGTGTGACGCAGGAGTGTGTGACGCAGGAGTGTGTGACGCAGGAGTGTGTGATGCAGGAGTGTGTGATGCAGGAGTGTGTCCTGCAGAAGCAGAGAAAAAGAGGTTTGTGATTCTCAGCTGTGTCGTGTCACCAGGCACAAATGTTTTAGAGCAACCGTTTTAAATGTTTTGAATCGCTAAAGCCCAGACGTGTGTTCAGATTAGACTTCCCGACATCGTCTGATTTACAAACAGTCAATGTCTATAATTAGAAATGTACACAACCAGATGTTGCACCACACACACATGCAGAAGTGTTGCAGGTGAATGTTGAGGCACCTAAACTAACTCCTCATTTCATAAACGGATCCAGATAAAAAGGTCGTGTCAGGGCCAGAATAGATTTAACCCTTCACTAGATGCAGCTGTATACCCTGCAGTAATGCTTTATGTTTTGGATGACTTGTGTGATTGTGGTTCTCCTGCAGCTAAACCGCAGGACGATTCATTATTTTCCATATCCAAATAGAACACCTGTGGCACACGATCACTGCTCGAGCGTTCGCACCAGGTGGGTCCGTGTTGAGCCAGGATGTTGTATTTACACAGGATTGAGCTTTACACTGGTATTATGTAAAAACTGCTTTAGATCATTTCATAGACGTCTAGATGCCTGCATTTTGAGCGTCACTTCAAACTACTGTATAAATTACTACTACTAATAAAAAACAATCAGTGGATTTTCTATATTGGTAGATGCTACATGAAGCAGATCATGTTGAAGATATAAAAGTTATCAGTTCCTGTTCTTTAAATGATTACAGAGACATTATAGGCATCAATAAAGAAAACAGACACGATATAATAAATAAAAACAGTAAAGATATAATAAACAAGTAAGCAAACAACAAAAAACATACAATAGTGGACAGACTGAATCATTGAATTCACATTATTGCACATATTAAATATTGATATTTGACAGAATAATATCTTTATTATTAAGAGGTGTTGACTGTTAAACTTGCACTTCTGTAACAAACATCCCCGCTGTGGATAAATAAAGGATTCCCTTATCTTAGTACAACTCCACATTAGTGCCAACACATGTAATACTACTCCCTGATGTGCCCAGTGGTTTGTGTCCGGATGCAGATGAAGCTTTTAGCTCTTCCTCAGTTATCTGTAATGATGTCCTCTCGTCCTACATTACACCACCACGCCCCTTTGTTTGCTCCGACTATTTACTGGAAATCTACTGAGACATCCATGTTGACAACACAGAGAATGAGTTTCTTTTCCCTTCAGTTTGAATGCAACACGAGAGCTTTATAATATCTTGTCAGAAAGCCTGAAGCAGTTGTTATTATTGTTGTAGCAGCTAAGCTAGTGTTGCACTAGCATGGAGTCCTGTTTAGCAGTCGTACATTAAATAAGATAACGTTACAGTAAACATTTGACTTTATCTAACGTTGTTGGGTAGAAACTATAATTAAGATCAAATACAGTCATCACCAGTTTTTCGCTTGAGGCTTTTTCGACATTTGTTGTGATGTAAGACCGTGTCTGGGGCTAGCTACAAAACGGCTTACCAAACATCCATCAAATTCTTCACGATTTACTAATGCTTTGATTAGCATGAAATAAAAACACATGTTCAAATTAAACTTCAGGGTTTTTATACAAGGAGAGTCTTTCTATACATCGGCATATACATGATAAAGAAAGCAGAGTTAATTTCGATATAATTTGAATTGGTGCATTTTGTTTGCCTGTTTTCACGATGAAAGCACACACAGGAAGACCGTAAGTAGCATCAGCCAATCAAGTTTAAAATGGGAGTAGTTTGGCGGATGATTTGTACAGCCCATATCAGTTGATTTTAACATATTTTAAATAATTATGCTACTCAAGCAACATTGTCCAAAGTCAAAATGCCGGATATAAATAGATTTTAACATGTTTTTTCCTCTAGCTACACGAACCACAGGATAATGCATTGGACATCCGACTATCACATAGCTAGCTGGCTAACTAGCATTAGCATCGCTTCCCGTAGCGCTGGCTGATGTTACCTTGTCCTCTGACGGTTGTAACGTCGGGTCGGTGTCTTTGGCTCCACGGTGCCGTAGCTCTGTCATCGTAGCGGATAGTAGCCTCACGACTACAGCGAAGGTCCTGTGTCTCCGAGACACTGACTCGTTACTCGGACTGACAGATCTCCTGCTAAGCTTGCAGCTAGATTTTGCACAGCAACACTTTTCAGTCGATGAACCAGGACGGTGTCAAGTCCGCAGGAATAAAAGATAAAGACGACTTCCGGCTTTCAAAATAAAGTCCATGCCGATTACGTTTAATAATAAATAATGCTTGCATTACTCAAAGTACATGTTGTATTTTAAAAACTTTATACAGCAGATAATACTTATCTGTGTGCCAGTATAAAACAAACATTTAACAGAATTATAGGTATATTTCCAGCTGTGTTTTTACCAGTTATTTAGTGAGCAGCAGAAACACATCTATCTGAACAGGTTTAATGTTTAATCTATCTGGAATTAAACTTAAAGTGTTTCAAAGGAAAGACAGGATCAGAATCACTTCATTCACCAAATGTAAAATGTACACATGTAAATATATTGTTGTTATTTGGTTTGGTTGAGTTTTGATTCTCTTAGTTATTTTATGTTATTTATTTATTTAAATAAAGTGTACAATGGACTCTAAAGGAAACAATTACCTAGAAGATGAGAAAAGAAACAAAAAGTATAAATAAATACAAATTTCACAATAAAATATTGTTTAGAAAAAAGAAGATTCTCTGAAGACTGAAGCGAGCCTGCTTGTAAAACTGTAATTTGCACCTTTAACACCAAGTGGCAGCAAAAGCTCACTTTATCTGTGTGTGTGTGTGTGTGTGTGTGTGTGTGCGTGTGTGTGTGTGTGCGTGGTGCGTTTTTTGTGTGTGTAAAGTTTTGAAGAGGATCCATAGTCTTTTTATTACTATATTTCTTATAACTTCTTTATGTTTATATAATTTTATAGCAACTGTAGCTTTCTGATTCTGATGATAAGACATTAAAGCGCTTTGTATAACTCAGTTGTTGTGTGCTTCCATGGCACACTGTTTTATTGTGATGCTTTGGTGTGTCATGCGGGTGTGTACCCTGCATGACTAAATGCACGTTTGCATGTGTGTGTGTGTGTGTGTGTGTGTGTGTGTGTGTGTGTGTGTGTGTGTGTGTGTGTGTGTGTGTGTGTGTGTGTGTGTGTGTCAGCTCTGGCCTGACAGCAGTTATAAATACTTAATGCCCTACCGCTGTTGCAGCAGAAGTGAAGGAGGTTTATCATTGCAGCCCAAATACAACAGTTCGATAGGCACGTGATGGATGGTGTTATTAACTGGGCTGCATCACTGAAACAAGCACCAACATAAGACAACGCGGTTATAAAGGACAGCGCGCTACAGACTGATCTTAGGGTTACATTTGAGAATGTTTTTATTACAATGCACCACTCTGTATGTTCTGCATACTTCATGATGCATTGCTAATATGACCTGTAGTGAACACAGCTGGTGCACACTGAGTCATGACTCAGCAGGTTTTTACAGCATCAGTGAGAAGAGACTAAAAGAACCTGTGCATAAATGATCACTGACTGCAGACAACACACCCTTTTCATATTAAATGTCTTTTTATAGTCTTTAATTTGTTGTATGTAAAGCACTTTGAATTCCAGTATTTCGTCAGATGTGTCCATCACTACAGAACATATGACGTTATGTGTCAGGACTAAAGATGTCTCATTTGATTAATTACCAGAAAACAATAAAGATTTTTAGATATTTCTGTAAGCATGTTGTTGCAGGTCATTAATTGCTACTGAAACTTGATGTTAATGTATAAAAAGCTTTAACTTTCCCTCCTATTCTTTCAGAATTCTCTTCTTTAATAACTGCCATTGCTCTTGTGCTCCAACTACTTTATTATTAAGTTCCCTAAACGATTAATTATGATCATTGTGCATTACTTGCATCCTCAGAAATAGTGATATGATAACTGTTGTTAGTGAAGATGTGTTTATCCACTTACCAATCTTGATCAATCTAAAGCTTCTTCTCTTTTAAAGAGCCATGACTGAGCAGAAAAGCAGAAAGTCAGAAACATTAGCATGACAACAAGAATACACCCACCCAGAGATTATGACTGCAGTGCTTTGACTCTGTTCTGTGCGGGCACTTCATCCTTGCTGCAGTGTGATGCCTCGGACGTCGCTCCGCCGTGCTGCACACACGCTGCACATGCACACTGCTACTGTGCTGTAGAGTCATGCTGGGACTGTCCCCTCCTGGGGGGCACACGTTTCTGCTCGCCTGGGCTCTGTGTGTGTCAGGCAGGCTACATTTTGGCTGGGACTCCTGAGCAGCTCCTCCAGAACTGCAGGGCTCTGGGACATCTGCAATGCAGAAGTCTATATATAGCCTGGGAGTTACAGGGAGAGAGAGGGGGAGAGAGGGAGACAGAGAGACAGGAGGATGAAGAGACACAGAGAGGAAGGACAGGAGACGGACACAATGAATCAAAAGAGTGAACCTTGAACTGAGAATGAGCAGTAGGGCCGACATAAGGAAGCTTTTTAACTTTTACAGCTTATACAAAGTAAATTCCTACTTTTGTGTAAACTGAAAGCTCTGATTCTACTTAAGAAAGTTCCAGAAGATGTTTCACTCCGGACGTCAGCCTCGCAATGGCAAGGTCACAGTGAAGTGTGTCTGTGATTAACTCACTTTAAACAGCAAATGTAATCACATGCTCGTGGACGCACAGCAACAGGGAAGGGTGGTGGTTAAATGCTGAGGTTGAGTATTTATTGCTTTATCTGGAATAGTCTCGGGGGGGCAGTAGAGGAGGAGGAGGGCAGTTCAATTATGTATGCACCTTCACAACAACAGAATGTGCTGACAGCAGAGCTCAGCACGCACACAGCAGCGACGCGACCAGATCAAGGACGACTCCGCGGCCCGGCGCGGGCCCCCGGCCCGGCAGAGCTGGGATTGATCAGACTCTTGAGTTTCCAATAAATCTGCCCTCTGACGTCTGACGCTCCATCTCAGAGGTCCACGCAGAGTCATAACTCTGCTCGTGTCACGGCCCAAAGATAAAACATCCATCACGCAGAGGGAGGAGGGCTGGAGCAGCAGGGATTACACGTTAACTCTGGGAGACATCAGCACTCATCAAGAACAAATCATGAATTCACTTTAAAGATTGTTTTGGAATGTAACCGTGGCATTTATGAGTATTTTAGCTAATTACACCATCATGTTGCACATTACACCACCATGTTGCACATTACACCACCATGTTGCACATTACACCACCATGTTGCACATTACACCATCATGTTGCACATTACACCACCATGTTGCACATTACACCGCCATGTTGCACATTACACCACCATGTTGCACATTACACCACCATGTTGCACATTACACCACCATGTTGAACATTACACCACCATGTTGCACATTACACCACCATGTTGAACATTACACCACCATGTTGCACATTACACCACCATGTTGCACATTACACCACCATGTTGCACATTACACCACCATGTTGCACATTACACCACCATGTTGCACATTACACCGCCATGTTGCACATTACACCACCATGTTGCACATTACACCACCATGTTGCACCGCCATGTTGCACATTAAACCACCATGTTGCACATTACACCGCCATGTTGCACATTACACCACCATGTTGCACATTACACCGCCATGTTGCACCGCCATGTTGCACCGCCATGTTGCACCGCCATGTTGGTTGCACCGCCATGTATGTTGCACCGCCATGTTGCACATTACACCGCCATGTTGCACATTACACCGCCATGTTGCACGGCCATGTTGCACATTACACCGCCATGTTGCACCGCCATGTTCTACAGTAGCCCAGAACGGACAAACCAACTCTGGCTCTGACGATACCTTTGGTGTTTTTACCTGAAGGCCACCGTAGGGAGAGGTATTTAGTTAGGTATTAACCACACACACACACACACACACACACACACACACACACACACACACACACACACACACACACACACACGCACAAAAACCCCTCTTGGTAAAACCACAGGGCCAGGCCACCTGCACTGCTGCAGCTTCATCTGTAACAGACAGATGTATATTCTCTTATTCTTTATATACTCTTGTGCAGCATTACGACGATCTGTCTCAAATAGCTTCTAACTTCTTGTTGATTGTCTGAAACACGTGCAGAGAAGCGTTTCTCTCTCTTGTTGTATAACGTTGCATTTCTTCTTTTCCTGAATCTCGCGTGTCGCTTTTCATCTGAAAGGAAAATGTCCTTGTTAAAATGTCATGTTTCAGACGCACAGATCAGAAGCAAACCATTTCCATCTTTACTCAGAGAGCATCTTTCACCCAACGGATAAAGACAACTGTAGTCTTTTCGGCGGTCTTGCCAACCTCGACTGTTTCTTCTGTTGAAGAAGGTAAACAGGGAAGAAGTGCAAAACACATCCGTGATAAATGAGAGAACCCCATCTTTAAGTTTTGACTAATTGAATTTTAAATGTGAAACCATGATCACAGGAGAAACAGGCCTGTAGCAAGTTAACCTCCCTCCTTAATACCACATTATATCAGTTATGAATAATCACAAAGATCCTTCCAACATGTTTCAGTCTAACTATTATTAAAGGATCTGTCGCCTGAACACTTCCAGCGTGTTCAGAGACATTTGCATTGGCGTCCATCACACCAGCCCCCCCCCCTCACCCTTACAGACACCCAGCAGACATCTTGACTTGCCGAAGCAGAAAAAGCCCAACATGAGGGCTGCCACCTCCAGAGCTCTGGTGTCGCTCCGTGTGGCTCAGACTTGGTTAATGTGAGTGTTTATAATGTGAATGTCCCGTGTTGAGCTCTCGGGCCGGCTCATGGTGGGAACAACAGTCCCCTCACACACCGAGTGTCACTGCTAACAGCTCAGGTAAAACACACACACGCTGAACCAAACTGACGTCTTCAGCTCGACTGGAAACTTTGAATTTCTAGATTGCAAAATCGTGTTTGTTTGTCTTAATTTCCCCAAAGGCATGCTGGGAAAAACTCCAGCTGCTTAATGGTATTGCAGGTGTAATGAGTTATTAATATGAGGGGAGAGGCTTTAATTGTTTTCTTTCCTTTTTACCTCCTTAATCTGCACACTGAGAACACAAGTAGATGCTTTACTTTTATATGCACACTCTATACTAACGCACTAACACTACAATACTTTAGTAAATGAAACATCATTTCTAACTTCTGTTGGAAGCTCTATGGAGTCACTGTTTAACCCTCTGGAGTCTGATGATGACTTTCTCTGCATCTGTTTGTCTTTTTAAACCGTCTTTAACCTTAACATATAAACAGCTGTAAGTATAACATTTAGTCAATTTAACAAAGAATAGAGCGGCCAGTTCATACAACAAACATGTAACAAGCTTGTGATGATCACTTAAAGTATTATTCTAGAACAATTCTACATTTATAAAGATCCTCACAAATACAGTCTCTACATGATATATGAATACAGTTATAAAACATTATATTTATATTATATAAACATTATATGTTAACTACAGTATATCTCAAAAGTGAGTACACCCTTTAGATTTTTGCAAATATTCTGTTATATCCTTTCAGGGGATAACATTATCCTACTGAAACTTTGATATAACTTAAAGTAGTCAGTGTGCTGCTTGAATAACAGTATAGATTTATTGTCCTTTGAAAATTACTCAGTACACAGCTGTTAATGTCTAAACAGCTGGCAACAAAAGTGAGTACACCCCATAGTGAACATGTCTAAATTGTGCCCAAAGTGTCAATATTTTGTGTGACCACCATTTTTATCTAGCACTGCTTTAACCCTCCTGGGCATGGAATTCACCAGAGCTGCACAGGTTGCTTCTGGACTCTTCTTCCACTCCTCCACGACGACATCACGGAGCGCACGGATGTTGGACACCTTGCACTCCTCCACCTTCCTCTTGAGGATGCCCCACATGTGCTCAATTGGGTTTAGGTCTGGAGACATACTTGGCCAGTCCATCACCTTAACCTTCAGCTTCTTCAGCAAGGCCGTTGTCATCTTGGAGGTGTGTTTAGGGTCATTATCATGTTGGAAAACTGCCCTACGGCCCAGTTTCCGAAGAGAGGGGATCATGCTCTGCTGCAGGATGTCACAGTATATATTGGAATTCATGTGTCCCTCAATGAAATGCAGCTCCCCAGTGCCGGCAGCACTCATGCAGCCCCAGACCATGATGCTGCCACCACCATGCTTGACTGTAGGCAAAACACATTTGTCTTGGTACTCCTCACCAGGGTGCCGCCACACACGCCGGACACCATCTGACCCAAACAGGTTTATTTTGGTCTCATCAGACCACAGGACATGGTTCCAGTAACTCATGTTCTTGGATTCATTGTCTTCAGCAAACTGTTTGCGGGCTTTCTTATGCATCGGTTTCAGAAGGGGCTTCTGTCTGGGGCGACGGCCATACAAACCGATTTGATGCAGTGTGCGGCGTATGGTCTGGGCACTGACAGGCTGACATCCCACTTCTGCAACCTCTGCAGCAATGCTGGAAGCACTCGCACGTCTATTTTTGGAAACCAACCTCTGGATATGACGCTGAGCACGTGGACTCAACTTCTTTGGTCGACCCTGGCGAGGCCTGTTCCGAGTGGAACCTGTCCTGGAAAACCGCTGCTATGATCTTAGCCACTGTGCTGCAACTCATTTTCATGGTGTTGGCAATCTTCTTATAGCCAAGGCCATCTTTGTGAAGCGCAATAATCCTTTTTTTCAGCCGCTCAGAGAGTTCCTTGCCATGAGGTGCCATGTTGTCCAGCATTCAGAGAGAATTGTGCCCAAAACACCAAATTTAACAGCCCTGCTTATCATTTACACCTGAATCCTTGTAACACTAACGAGTCACATGACACCAGGGCGGGAAAACAACATCATTGGGCACAATTAGGACATGTTCACTATGGGGTGTACTCACTTTTGTTGCCAGCTGTTTAGACATTAACAGCTGTGTACTGAGTAATTTTCAAAGGACAATAAATCTATACTGTTATTCAAGCAGCACACTGACTACTTTAAGTTATATCAAAGTTTCAGTAGGATAATGTTATCCCCTGAAAGGATATAACAGAATATTTGCAAAAATCTAAAGGGTGTACTCACTTTTGAGATATACTGTATTATTTAAAGACAATGAGCATCTCTCGTGTGTGTATCTGATACTATTATGTACACTATAGCAGTGGAAGTATATCATCTTATTAAAGTTGCTTTACATATGCTACTCCAGGACATTAACGACGCAGACATGGTGAATGTTTGGTTAATAAATGTCTTTATTTGGCTTTGAGAGGAATATGACTGCATGAGATAGCAGCACGTATACAGTCACAGTTGTACAGCAGAGGTCTGGAGAGTGTGGGCTCCTCAGCCTCCTCACAAACAGGTGAGATGGAGCGAAAAATCAGGTTTTATTTTCACTTTCAGTCATAGTTAAGGCAAGTTTTTTTAATTGAACACACAACAAGCAAAAATCTATCCCATCCAGCAGATATTCAAGCTCGACGAGTCAGGCCATGCACTCATGCCCGTTGGTTGATTCATCTGTCACGAAAGAAAGAGGGTGAAGGGAGGGAATTAAGTGATAAGAAGGGTTCATGGTGAAAATAGCCCTTATATGCAACTTCTGCCCCACATGCCACCTTCAGTCTGCGCTGAGGGCCGTCAGTGTCACCTCCAGCTGCCTGACACCCACAGCCCTGCTCCCCCCCACCCTGCGTCCTCTATCCAGCTAAATTAAACAAAAGCACCACTACATTTGTATGAGGAGGAAGAAGGGGTTTGTTTTCTCTAAATGTGGCAGATATTAAACTGAAACTGAAAGGCTGAAAAGTTCAGTGACAAATGAATCAATCAAAGAATCAAAAAAATAAAATAGATATATACATATATATATATATATATATATATGTATATATATATATGTATATATATATATGTATACATATATATATACATATATATATATATATATATATATATATATATATATATATATTATATATATATATATGTATATATATATATATGTATACATATATATATATATAAACGCAGTGCCTGCTTGTGTCAAACAAAACGATTCTTTTACTGTATTCCTTATTTCCCGCCTCACATTTTTCCGGCCGGTTCTTGGTTCTCAACATGGTGGCTGCCTCGCACACTTTAAACAGTACTGAACAGTTCACTAATATACGTTTCTCAAAACATTTGAGGCAATACAGTGATCAGCGCTGCCTCTGATTGGTTGTTTTCCTTCCTCATCACTAAACCCCTCGTTCTTCCATGAGTATCTCGATGTGACCAGCAGAAGTGTAAAGGTGTCTCCTCTAAAACAGGACGGAGCTGTGAGCTGATGCCAAACTCTCCCTTTGGCGCAGGCTGACTCACCGCAGCCGTGGCCGGTGTGTGGAGGTGAAGCAGGCAGCGAACGTCTGGCCGGGCCGAGTAGATGGCCGAGTGCAGGCTGAACTCCTCCGTGTCCACGCCCAGGTTGGTGCTGCCCTTCTCCACCACCTCACCCAGGATGTTCACCTTTACCTGGAAAAACAGAAGAGCAGTTTTGGTTATTGATCCATTGTATAATAAGATACTTAAATACACTCAGTGGTACACCTGCACAACCTAATGTCACCAATACAACTGTTCTGCATAAAGCTGTTTAACCGGGAGTCTCAGTGAGGTTAACAATCTCTTCTTTAAAGGAGACACACAGTTACACACAGTTACACACAGAAAACACAAAAGGAGACTAACATTAAAAAGGAACTAAAGTGTAAGCATAAGGAACTCACATTTCAAGAGTATATTTAATAACTGGGTACATTAAAAACATTGACATTTTAAGGAATAAAAAAACAGCTGTTTGATCAAAACATCAAACAAAGATCTGCACGTGTATTAAAAGCTCACAGCTGACAGTGAAACGTTTTGATCCAACAAACATCTTCGTAACGCAGTAAAAGTAGATTTAAAGATCCAGCAGCAGGACAAGTTGTTTGGACTCTACAAGCTGTCAATATATAGGAATCTTCCTTTAATTCTTTACATTTAAAAGCATTGACGAGATTAATTCATTGAGTTTTAAATTATTCTGCAACATAATCCATGTGTAAAATACTCAAATGCCCTTTGTGTCATTTGGGGCAGAAAGCATAAAGATGCCCGTAATGTTGAGACGGTCATAGAGGGGCGCTGAGGTAAAGGTTAGTGATGCTGTACTGAACTGCATTATATTCAGAGGAATAATATAAAGGAGTGCAACGCCACCTTAATGCCCCCGAACGTTACACGCAAGGAAATGCACAGAGACGGAAAGTTGAGGAAAAGTTCCTTTTGTGTGTTTTTGGTGAGTGCTATGGAATATGCACCTGGAGCATTACCGAGACCAGGAGTACTAATACAATATATACGAATAACTTAATGTTTATGAATGTAATAATGAACTCTGACTGGAGGCTACGCTAACCATATATCTTAGCAAAATAATATTACTCAAATGCACACTGTCTGAACGCTGCCGCAAAGGTTTTACATTTTTCAACAAACACGACTTAAAGTCCAGACCGAACGCAACGGAAGGAGGAATTTCGTAAACACATCGGAGGCATGAACCTTCGGTCGACTCGCATACGTGCACAGAGCTGTGATAACCTGAGCAATAAACAGGTTACAGTTCTGACAACGAACACTGAACCCTATCAACTAGAAGGTATCACTCCAGTCAGAGCTGTTGTTGGAGCTAGCCTGTATATGTGTACCTAATAAAGTGGCCACTGAGTGCATGTGTAACCTTTATCCCCACTCACCAGACTGGATCCAGTCACCTCGCTGTAGGCCAGGCCGTGTGGAAGCACCAGGAAGTGTTCCTGTTCTTTACTGACACGCAGCTGTCAGGGAGGGAGAGACGGTTAGTAAAGACACACACATCATGGAAGTAAAGCTATGCTAACCTTCGTGCTTTAACTCATCGTGATGAAGTTACTATCCGGAGGGTGCGGTGTTGCCATCTATTTTCCACACCGCATAAAACATCAAATTCAAGGACTTTCTAGGGACTTTCTAGTCTCAATTCCCTCAAATTCAAGGACCCAACACGGGATAGTTTTCGACACGGATCAAGGTTAATTAGTGTTACAACCCTGAGAATGTTTATAATGAGAACAAGCCGGCTTTACAGAAGCTTACACACAATAATGACAAAGAGAGCGAGGCTTGAACGTGTGAACACTCGCTGGCAGACAGAAAAACAATATATTGTGTAAGTGGAGCGATAGAGACGAGTTGAGAAGCTAACTTCAATTTCTATTCTTACAATAATATATAAATTCAAGCACTTTCAATTACTATTTTCAAAAACTTTCAAGGCCTTGATCCCCCCCCTCAAATTCTGAAACATTGAAGGACTTCCAGGAACAATAGGTGTCATGCTCAATGACCCAACACTGACGTGAAGGAGTCTCTGCCTCACAATGAACACGGGGGTGTAATGGAAACAGGAAGTGGTACTAACAGTGAGACATGTGCGGCTGATCTGGGCCCAGCCGTACAGATCAAACAGGCGATGGACACTCGCCAGCTTGCAGCGCATCAACCTCTCCCCCTTCACCATGCTGCCAGGCTCCCAGCTCTGCAGGTCATTGATGGGGGTCACCATCATCATGTCTGTGGGAGAGAGCGAGAGGGCAGTGAAGAGGCACACAGGTAATATCACCATCTTATGCCCCGCAGACTATACTTGAATGTATGTAATGTTTTTAATAATGTTTTGTATTAAAGATACTACACAGGTTTTCAAACGATGATTAAAACCTAAGTCATCAGGACAAATTCATCTTTACATTAGTTTGTTGTCTCTTTTTAGGCAAATGAATTACCCTGAAGTCTAGGGAGGCGCAGACACAAGTGAAGAGACACTAAACTAAATATCTACACGGCCTAACATCTGCCCAAAACATTTTTTCATATGTATTATTAACATGATATATTATATTTCATCTTTTAACGTAATCAAATGTATTTATAAAGCCCGATATCACATGACACGTGTGTCTCTTCTTTACAGACTGTACAGCAACACCCTCTGTCTTCAGACCCTCGCACCACACAAGGAAAAACTCCCCAAAAAGAACCCCCACTATGACGTTATCATCCATACGCAGTCTGGTTGGAGATTTATTTAAAAGTCTTGTTCACGCACTAGAAGGGGAGACGGGCAGGGCGGCCGGGGAGCCGTGTGAGGCCATGAAGTCAGCCAGCTGCCTCAGAGCCCAGAGGTTAGAGGAGCTGCCACCTTTCTTCATCTGCTCCTGGATCAGCACATCCAGCTCCTCCCTGAACGACTACACACACACACACACACACACACACACACACACACACACACACACACACACACACACACACACACACACACACACACACACACACACACACACACACACACACACACACACACACACACACACACACACACACACACAGGTTAGATATAATTTACGAGTGGTTGAGAGCACTCTTACCCAGGTAAGAAAGAAACATCTTGTTTTCAGAGTCCACTAATTATTTGTCCAACGCAAAGAAACACAAGTTTTAAACGCATTAATATCATATAATCAAATTTAGATTATTATATGTAATTATAATGATTGAATTATTATGTTCATGGGCTAAATAAATACTATTGGTCTATTGATCCAATAAAGACAATAAAAACCCAGTGAAGATGATGCTGCGTGTGTTCAGCTTACATACTGTAACACCCGTCCTGCAGAACATCACATGTTTACTTTGTTTAACTTTATTAAACAGTTCAACTGCCATCTCTCCAATTCTTAGGCATGTACCAGAGTATTGGCACACCTGCCCTTATATGGTGTTGAGGGGGCGTCAGCTATACTTATAATAAACAATCGGCCATGAGCCTCCAGTTGATGATCCAGTGACTCATCATTCAGATCCATCACTGACCGCAGCCCAAGCTGTCAAGTGGCATGTGAAGCAGATTTACTGTAATGTGAGGAGAGAAGAACACAACACACACACACACACACACACACACACACACACACACACACACACACACACACACACACACACAACACACACACACACACACACACACACACACACACACACACACACACACACACACACACACACACCTCACCGGACTCTGAAGGAGGCTGGAGATGCGTTTCTTCTGTTGGGGTCCGGAGCTTGGTGTGGATTGCTGGGGAGACTGGAGGCCCTCAGGGACCCCATCACTGGGGCTGCGCTGCACCGGGGTGCCTTTGGGGGTCGGGGACTTGCTCATCTTCTACTGTTTTGCAGTGGGCGTCTTACAACCAGGGGTGGATGAGGATAGCTGTAAAGAAAGAGCATCAATATTATAAATGCTGCTTAAAGCTGGAGTGTGTGACTTTCAAAAAAAGAAAGCAAAGAGAGCGCTCCTGGGGTCGGGGGGGGGGGGGGGGGGGGAATGCTGCGAGTTCACAGACATATTAACCATAAGCAGCGTTGACAACGTTTGTGTAATTACTCTCACTGCCAGAGGGGGAGACAAAGGTTCCGCTAGCGTTTTGCGAGGAACATGTCGAAACAAACATGCACTCCTCTTCTCAGACCCCCACACTACTTTAACATCTCCCTAATTTACCTTAAGCATCGACTTGCCAAACTAGACGATCTACTTGATTTTGAGCAACATGTATGGAAAATATGTGATAGTGCTTAACATCTGAACTGAACACAAAAGGAACCAATACGAAACAATTATGATTAGTAAAGTCAGATTTTAAACTAACAAAACAAATCAATATTGACATTGGGATGACAATAAATTAAAAAAAAATATATATAATATATATATACTGATATGATATAATATATATATGAAGAGATTATTTATAATTAAAGAGAAAGATATATATATTATAGGATAGAGTAGATAAGAGATAGAAAGAGATATAGATGATATTATAGAGATATAGATAATGATGATAGTATATATAATGAGATAGATAAATTTATATATATGCATATGAAATATACAATTATATATATATATTTACTATTATATATAAATATATATATAATATAAATATATATATATATATTAATATATATATTATATATATATAATATATATATATAATAAATATATGCAGCCCTAGCAGCAATTGACAGGTACTTGCAATCTAAACCAGCCAGAGTTTGGATTCTTTAACTTCCACGTTAGAGTTACTAAAGACATGCAGTCGATTTACACAAGCAGCAAATTCATCTTGAGAAAAGTCTGGAGATCGACCTGAAGGCACATCATGACTCAGAAATAGAAAATCGTACACGCCGCCACTTATTGGAATAAAGGAGTAATTCATTGCGACTGGACCGGCCCTTCCTTATGGCAGGATGAGCCTGGGGAGGGCCAACAAACCTGCTGATGAGCCACACGGCACACAACAAGCTGCAAGTGTGGAAAAGTGACAGTTTGGAAAATATGTTTCAATTCATCAAATCCTGTTCAAACCTCGGGCTGAACCACACCATGAATCACAACTGCAATATCAGTCAAAAATATTCGCAATTAGATTCGATATAAGAAGAAAGATAACAAGTTATAAGACATTAAAAGATGGACTATTCTGATTCTACTAGCCATAAGCTCCTAAAGCAGCAGCCATGATCCTCTTCAGGAGAAAATGTCATTGCTATCAAAGCTTACACTAAGAAATGTAAGTAAATGGCAGAAGTGCAGTGAGCAGAATATTGTTTAATCTTCCTGAGTCTATTCTCCAAACAGTCCACTAAAGCCCTGCACATCAAATATGCTCACTAATGTGCAATTAAACCTCAAGCAAAATACTGTTGTGTCTTTTCATTAATGTGAAAAGAGAGTTGCAAAAACAAACTGCATATCAAGCCTGGACTTCTTTGTATATTCAAATGGCTGCATTAAGATAGAGAAACCTACCCGCACATTAAGGATGCTGTATTCCTCAATGAGAGGTGCAGAGCGATGGAACACCAGCAGAGCAGAGCTCGCAGGCAGCAGAACCACTAACAGGAAGTTAGATCGTGATACGGCTTGGTAATTGGAGTAAAGAGTTACCGTAAGGAGCTGGCCACTCCCCGAATAAAAAACACACACACACACACACACACACACACACAGGCACGCACACACACACACACACACACACACACACACAGCAGATAAGGCCGACACACACACCCCACCCTCTCTCCTGTGCTACATCGTACTTGATAAGTTACATTACAATAACATAGATATTTCTGATCGCATGCTTTGTCATCCCTTCATGTGTGTTAGTATCCAGTGCGAGCTTTAAAGGTGCTCCATCAGATCCACGTGCGTTACTAAGTCTGATTGCGCTGCACACCACACACTTGGACGGATGTCTAAACCTTTAATGGAGTTTCTGGATAAACGGTGAGCACTTTAAACCAACACTGTCAGCTGTCCAACAACACCAGACAATCACTGAAGCAACTAAACTTCCCCATCACACACACACACACACACACACACACACACACACACACACACACACACACACACACACACACACACACACACACACACACACACACACACACACACACACACACACACACACACACACGTGTTGTCTTACGTTGAAATGAATGTACTTTCATTATCGATGATTCTGCAGATTATATTCTATATTCATCGTTTGGTCTACAACATGTCAGAAAATAGTGAAGCATGTCCAGTCAGTCCAAGTTAATGTCTTTAAAGGTCTTGTTTTGTCATATCAATATATATTCACTTTAATTTGATATAAAACATATTTTTAAGACTTTTTGTATGAAACATTATTTTAACGATTAATCGATTAATAGTTGGTGGTGATTTTTCTGTCGATCGACTAATCGTTGTAGTTCTACTTACTATTAAATATAATATAATTTACTATTCAAATAAATGGTGTTTTCCTTTTTATTCACAAACTCTAACATTTATATCTTTATTGTAATATTTTAACAGAGTTGCTTTTTTTAAATGACAAGCAGCTGTATTGTATTTGTATATATCACAAAGAGGCTGGTTCAGTGTGTTTGACTCTCAGCAGACAGAAAGCCTCTCTCTCCAGGGAGGGTCCTAATGACTGAGGGGAGACGATCTGGCTGCTGGCCCACCATCACTTCCTCTTTGCTCTTATCCTCAGTCGCACTGTGATGGCTGATCATGCTGCATCATCAGCTCCCTTTTCTTCCATAAACTCTCAGGAAGTAAGGAAGCTGATTTCCTGCCAGTCTCTCCTTTTTTACACATCCATACTCCATACTGCACAACACATCATTTCAGCACTGGCGTCGCAATGTGCACATGCACAATGGTCCCATCGCAGCACGTGCCATGTTTAAGGAAGGCAAGTGAACTCAAAAACATCATGCTTCATTCATTCATTAAACCACCTGAAGCAGCGAGTCATCAACCACAACCTGGACCTGAGCGAGGAAGAGGAGAACAACACAGAAAAGGAAGATTTTGGTTGCAAAAAGAAACTCAACGTCAGTATTCTGGAAATCATTTGTCTCCATGATGATGATGATGTTGATACTGTGTCCTGTGGTTTCTTTCATACCGTGATATATATTGCAGAAAAAACAATATCGCAATGTCAGTTTCATCCAACCCTAATGCAAAGGTAGAATTACAGTACTGCTTAAATAGTTTAATTCTGTTAAACTAATATGAATTGCTGTAGTATCCTTCACCAGAACATTCAGATCTGTCCTTTAACAAGAGGTGAACTAAACCCTCAACGTTCGAGGTTTGGTGTACATCATCTTCTAGAGCTACAAGGATTTGTTGACAGAAAAATAATCGATAATAATTGATCATTTGTTGAATCGTTAAGTCATTTCTAATGCATGGAAATCTGGAGATTTCCTGCTTTCCCGTTTTATATCATATTAAAGTGAATATCTTTGTGCTTTTGAGTGAAAAACAAGACATTTAAAGACGTCACCTTGGACTTTAAGAAACTGAGATGGACATTTTTCACTATTTTCTGACATTTTATAGACCAAACCATGAATCGATAATGAAAGTAATCGTTAGTTGCAGCCCTATTATCTTCACTTATACATGCCTGTATTGGCTGCTGTAAATCTACCCACTTGCGAGAGGTTTCAGGAGGTCTATGTCGGAGCATTGACATCCTGCCGCAGAGACAGATGCGGGTATAATTACTGAAGGAGCTCCGGATTGATTTTCTTTGGCTTCGCTTTCAGTACGTTTATGTCGTAATGTCTGCGTAGTGGATCCCGAGCAGCAAGCAGTAACGAGTTACTAACAAACCATTATCTCTGACAAAATAAGATAAAGGGAAATAAATGTGTTTTAATGTCTAAACTCATTGCAGCTCATCATGTTTGCCTCTTCATTTTACACGATATAATCGAACGTAAACGTGTTCAGACGTCACATAGTCCTCACTAGCTTTCCAACCTTAATTACTTAATTGTAATTATATTATAATTAACTACTCACCTACAGTATAATGCCCCTCAAAATCTCACAATGTATTTTCAATATCTACAAACTTGATATTAAGATTTTTTTGGACGTCTGCAACTACAAATATTGTCATTATGGATTAACAAGATGGATTAACAAGATGAATGAATTGTGGATAACATTTCTGCATGAAACATTATCTAAAACATTTATTGATTTGAAAAATAGTACTAATCGATTAGTCGTTGCAGCTCTATTGTAAAGCAGCATATTCCTATAATTCGTCTTGGACAAGCCGTATTGCAATGTGTAGTCAGTGTTTTATATGTGGATCATTTTAGGATGATTAATGATCAATGATTAGTCGATCAACAGAAAAATAATCGCTAACTATTGAGATAATCGATGAATCATTGGAAGAAAACATGGAGATTTCCTGCTTTTCTGTTTTATATCATATTAATGTGAATATCTTTGGCTTTTGGACTCACAAAACAAGACATTTAAAGATGTTGGGAATATTCAGTAAATCAACACGTGACATATTATTCAGATAAAGGTTAATAATAAAAACTAAACTCCACTAACAGTGACTTCAACAGGAACTTCTACACTGCTGTGGCTCAGATGAACCCATCCTCATTGTGCAGAGGGAGATTACAATCTCTGTTTTTATTTTAAGCATTTTCCTCAACCGTCAACTGTCTGCATGGCTGCCTAGCAACTCTAGCACGCGCTGCAGCATCAGCACCAGAATCCGCTCAATGGCCACCCGCAAAAATGCAGCTGCGACGGATCAACATAGCGCGACTCTTCCTCTGTAAAGAACCGAGCAAATTCACATACAAAACATAATTCAAATGAGCAACTGCACTTAAGCATGTCCTGCATATTCACCCAGAGCTACTGTAAATGAACAAGCAACCATCGCTTGCACGCTAATAAACGAGATTAGACGCTGCATGGCTGAATCAGTGAAGGCACTGCCATCACAGTATGAATACACGACACAACCTGCACACATGAGACCTTGCTTTAGTCTCGGGCCTTCATCTGCAGAGCACACTGAAGAAAACAAAGCAGGGGCAATATGGGGAGGGTGCTATGCGCTGCACAATTGACTATTTCAATAATGTTATACAAGCACATAGTAGCGAGGGAGCAGGATGCACCGTATGCCCGACATCAGGCAGTCAGGACGCTATCGTGTCGGATAATCGGGCACGGCTCATGCACGCGTCAGGCAGGACCTACGCCCAGCCATTTAACCATGATTGTGTTTCGACAGGCGACTGAACACAAATGTTAGCAGGCAGTATACTCACCTCAGTGCATCCTCAGGAGCGCGTCTTCTGTGCGGGCGCGGCACACCCACAGCCCCGAAGCCGTACCTCAGGAAGAAGCAGAGGCAGTTAATTACAAACTAGATGATCACCCTTTGGTTGCGACAGCAGGGTTCCTTTGTCAGATTATTTCAGGGCCTCAGATGATAGCAAATCGAAGGATGTTTTTCATCGCTTGGTGCGCCTGGACCAGCCCACTGCCACGCCTGTACAGTGACACCCAAAGGGCTCCCAATCATGCATGCAACCACAGTGGGAATCCGTATTTGCAATGCACTTAGTTATGGTTTGTAAAAAGCACAGCCCTGGTGGATGTCTCACGAGGTCTCCTAAAACGTTGTTTAGTTGGCAGTTCAAATCGGACACAATGATATCCCATCAAACAGGCGCCCCCTCCTGTCCGAATGGAGAAGAGTCTGTACACTGTAGAAAACTCATATTTGTAAAAGACATTTCAGCAGGTTCACATCTGATTGAGATTGACACCAACACAAAAGTACTGTACTAAGTATAAGTACTAAGTATAAGTACTAAGTATAAGCAGTGGTGGACAGAAACTACGTACATTTATTCAAGTACTGTAATTTGAGTTACTTCCATTTTACACTTTCTACTTCTACTCCACTAAAATTCAGAGGTAAATGTTTTACTTTTTACATATATTTAATACATTTAGTTACTTTGAAGATTCAGGTTCAGATTAATGAACAAAATATACTCAACAAATAATTTATCATGCATTATAGCTTCAAATAAAACTTTATTGATCCCTTGGTAAATTCAAGGCAGTATATTATTTATTTTTATAAAAGCTCCTCCTTTACCAGCTGCAACTTTAAAGTGATGAATACATTAACGCAATAATAATAATTAAATATAAAACATATTACCCTGAAATGGGCCTTTGTGCAGAAT
The DNA here is from genome assembly GCF_900634415.1 of Cottoperca gobio. Lineage (NCBI taxonomy): Eukaryota > Metazoa > Chordata > Actinopteri > Perciformes > Bovichtidae > Cottoperca > Cottoperca gobio. The sequence goes on from NC_041363.1 coordinate 2,212,317, forward strand.
GAGTAGTTTAAGTTTATTTTGATACCAATACTTTAGTGTTTCTACTTTAGTAAAATGTTTTGAATGCAGGACTTTCACTTGTAGCTTAGTATTTATGAAAACACCAGGTACAAAGGGTCATTACAACATTAAACATTAAATTAAAGCTTTTGACATGAGCCCACAACATTCAATTATATATAAACTTGTATATTAAATCAACCAATGAGAGCCAGAGATGTAACTAAACATGTCTCCTCTCAAAGGACATTTCATGACGGCTGATACATTCATATTTATAACACCTGGTAACATGAATTGTTGATATCGCATGAGACGGCATCTATAAGACTTACGACAGAAAAACAACAAACCTCGTCAGAGAGAAATGTTAAAAACAGAAGCGTCTCGTACATTTTATTTAAGGGCTGCCAAGGATACGGTTAACAAAAACATTCATATTGACTCAAACTAAATTTATATTTTCAAAAGTTAAATTAAACAAGACAAATAAAATTGCATTTTCTTCATGAACAATCCTTTCTTCACCAGGCGCCTGAAAATAAAACAAGAATTATCTAAAGTAACAGTTCATTAACACAAAACCTACATTCAGTGACTGGTTGATATTTGAATGGCAAGAACTTTCTGTTTTTCATTCTTCGTTCACCGTGGAGGCAGGAGAGAAAGTTATTTTATTCAAAGTAACACAGGGAGAGTTTTATATACAATAATAATTTATATAATTTATATACAAATGACTGTGGGTGAAGTTTTAATAAGGACATACTAGCTGTGTCTCACTTCAGAGGCTGCAGCTTTAAGAGGCTGCATTTGTAGACCGATTACATCACAGCGGCCGCGGCAGGGGTGTCCCATTCCGGAGACCCCTTCAAAGGCAGCCGACAAATGCGGCCTTCTTGTGCCGGATTTGGAGGACACACCTGATGTCTCCTTCACGGCCGCAGGTATCCCAAGATTCATTGCGCGCCCAGAGAAGTTATTTTCTGATGAAAAATGGTAAGTAAAGCAGTAAAGGCAAATGGATATACTTTTAAATGTAAGTATTGGGTTTCAACTCGCTCGAATAGCTAACGATACAAATGTTAGAAACTCAAAGGACCTTAAAATATAACATTTTCGCTAAAATGACGGGACGTTAGTGCTGATGCTAGTTAAGCTAGCTGCTAGGAGCTGCTGTACGATGCAGCTTGGCTGCCGGCATCTGACCTAAGTTTTAAAGACTTTGAAAGTAGAACTTTTAAGACCTTAACTTTCAAACCTAAGAGTTTTACATGTTGATTTATATTTTACATAGTTTGTGGCGACTGTATAGATAATTTATACTTCATATTATCTGCTTGGTTTTCTGACAGTTGAATATCACTTAATCAGTCCAGTGCAATCGTTCGGATTGACATTTTATTATTTATAATAGGTGTACTTATTTTGCAACTTAATCTGCTTTTGTTTAGTGGTGTATAGATAAACCTGCTCTAACATTTTGTTTTAGGGAGGAGGTGGAAGAGAGGATGGAGAGCAGGGAGACTCTCTGCTGGAGAAACTTGTTGACAAATGAAATGTAAATTCATTTAAATAATTAATACATATATCTATATATATATATATATATCTATATATATATATCTATATATCTATATATCTATATATATCTATATCTATATCTATATCTATATATATATATATATATATATATATATATATATATATATATATATATATATATATATATATAAATAAATAAATAAATATCTATATATATATCTATATCTATATATATATATAAATAAATCTATATCTATCTATTATAAACAGAAAAGTATTATAAAACAATATAACTTTTACAGTATATACAGATAAAGTTTGCTGCTGGACTTAGATGGGCTGCCACAATAAAGCCCCTGGTGTCTCCTGATGCATCATCTGGGGGGGGTCTCCAGAGTGTGTATGAGATGCCCCTCAACGTCTAAAATACATTATGCGCCGGTGATGAAGCATATCTTCAATCAAGAGTGAAATTAAAAAAAGGAAAGTATTATCTCTGGTTCCGTTCTCTGGGAAAAAATACTAAAGTAAGCCGTCAACTGCGCTTGATAACTTCTGAGAGTTGCTAGGCGACTGGAGCGTCAAAAGGTAGGGGCGTGAACAGCTGGTGACGTACCAGGAAATCCCCCGTAGACCGGACCATCTCATGTCGTAGACCACTCTGTTCAGCCTTCGCGGTGTACGGAGGACCCGGCCTCCAAAGACCGCGTCCTCCGAAGGCTGCAGCCTCTGAATTGAAACACAGCTAATATCAAGCAGCAGACTGACTTCTCATAGCAGGAAGAAGCAGGTGTTACTAATAACATTAACGATGGCTCTGCTCTATTCAAACGTACCAGTAAGCTGTGACAGAGCCAGCACGCACAAAACCAGGAACTTGTAACTGAAGCAGCCAAAGGCAAATTAAATCATAAGATTTCTTTAGTCGATTCGTCTTTTTTCTTGCTGAAGGACATCATTCTCAGAGATGTTTGAGCACATCTATTGTAAAAACACAAGATTTAACTGTCATAGAAATGACAATAATCTTTCAGACCACAACATTTTAAATACTCCTGGACCAATGCTTATATATGGCTCTGGTTCTATTACTACCACCACGATGCATTATAATATTAATTATAAGTAACAAAAATAATACAATTATTATAAGACCCGACATAACGTGTCTGATATTTACAGTATGCGGTTGTTTTTTAACACCCTGCAGTGTTTAGACTTTTAAAAATCTTCCCAACCTTTGACCGCAATCTGCATTTTAACTGAAGATATACTTCTAACAACTCATTTGATATTGATGTATTAAACATATCCAACCTGAGGTTTCCAATATTGGTCCAAGTCATCTGCTCTAGGGTTGAGACATCTGTTGAATAAAGAATTCTTTACAGTATTCATAAACGTTTCTTCATGGTATAAACAGCTCTACATTTTCCATTAATAAAGATGTTTTAGCGCGGGGCGCGGGCGCTGTGTTTTCACACCAATTAAAGTTTGTCCGTGTCTGATTGCCTGCAGTCTCTAACACCAACTTACATGGCTTTTTTTGCTGCCTGGGTACATAGCGTATTAGGGCAATTGCAGGTAAAAATATATAGTGTAAGAAATGTTATTATGTAACTTCAATCTCAGATAATTTGAGTTTTTATAATAACTTAATATAGCAGTCCTAATAAGAAAAATAAGAATTTAAATTCAAAATTACGATATATAATACAATATAAATACTAAGAATAATAAACATTCAAATTCAGGGGAGACAATTAGCCTACATTTTATTTGAGGGGGGGCAGTAAGGGACCACTGTGCTAAAGGTTAAATTCATCATTACCCACCGCCGCTCCCCCACCCACATCGATTTATCCAATCAGACGACGAGGTACTTGTGAGGACGGTCTGAATGCCTCTGATGCGAAGGCCACACAGCAGACAATCAAATGCTTGAAGTTCACGACGTAACTGATTGCTTATTGTTCGGTCTGTATTATTCCTCTATAAACAGCCCTTTGTGAAACATATATCTATATATATATTGTCCACACACACACACACACACACTTTTAAGTTCTGGAGTATTCTTTATATTGTATTCTACAGCTATACCTCTCTCTTCTAGTGTTGCTATATTTACTGTGTATGTATTACTCCTGTGTCAGTCAGTTCGATAGACCAGACTGCTGAAACTCAGTCGGTGACGTTATGTTTCTTCAGTTTGTATGTTGGTTTGGGTCTGAGCTGCAGACGAGAGACCGACTCGTGTACTGGTTTCGTCCTCCGCGCTGACACAGTACGTGCAGCGAGCAGGCTCCGGCGGATCGGATTCGGACGTTTTAAGTTTAAATCCTGGTACATCTTACAAATTGGAACAACTGCGTTTTTACATAGATGTGCTGTTCCCGATTTCTTCTGGGAATGTATAAACACGTTCGATAAAGTGGGATATACTGAAAATCATTTTCAGTTGGATTTTATTAACCTGGAGCACTTTGAATTTGAGATGAGAAGGTGCAGTTTGGAGAAAATGTAAGTTGTTATTTATTATGAACAAACAACTGAACTTCAATTTTCCATGAAGAAAGATGTTTGTACATGTCAATGATAGTTCTTAGAAAGTCAGAAAACCAGAATCAGCAGGTAAGACTTTTAAAAACGTTGGAATTGGCCAAGAACAAACTCTACCTGACAAACAACACCAAGCAGAAAATAAGGTACAATTAGTTACCAAAGTCTGATCAGGGGCTACTTGGATGATGAACTGGTAAGCAGGCATCACACAATGTTGCAACATCAGTCGGGTCATATCTCCGTCCTCAGTTAGTGGTTCTGGGGGCATGATGAATCCATCTTCCATGCGCTCCTCTGACATGTTCAGCAACTGTTAGGAAAAAGCAAACAAGTAAAAATATATCAAAACATAACCTTTTACTACCAGTGTTTCCCCAACCGAACCGCGCGCCCCCCCTGAAATTCAAGGTGGGTTTTTATTTTTATTCACAACTCACTTTTCACATTGAACAGGTGCTCTTCTATTAAATAAACTACACACTTATGTTATTTATCTCATTTATGTGCACGTTTCAGTGTCTACCGAGTTGCTTTGCGCATTCACATTCTGTCCTCCGCTCTGTTTCGCGAAGGGCGGGGCTTCACTCTCAACACGTGTTCACACACCTACAGTCAGACAGAGCGGAGGAGAGGAGAGGACTAAAAAAAATCCACACGACAGTGGACTAACTACAGGGACAGTCACCCTGGAGCAACTTGGGGTTAAGTGCCTTGCTCAGAGGCACAATAGTGGCAGCCCTGGTATTGAACTCACAACCGTCCGGTGTTCTGTTTGGAAGGCGTACAGTGGAGAAGACAAACACTCACATCATCCATTCTCCACAGGTCATTACCCAAGCAGTCAGTCTGGCCATAAGTGATTGCATTCTTTAGGAAATCAGTCCCACTGCCATCATCCTGAGAAAGAGGAAACCAACCTAAATCAATATTACACAATAAGTGGCAGTACTGTCTTTGGAAAACAGGACACTTCTCATTTGATAGAGTCCTGATGAATCCAGCACTTACACTGTCTGCATCCTGCAAAACAGCAAGAAGCAATCGAATGTATTCCGTCGCAGCTTTGAGTGTGTCCACTTTACTGGGCTTTCGGTCTGGTCGCATTAGTGGCACCATGCGCTTCAAGCGGGAGAACATTGTGTTCAAGTTCCTGATCTGCATAGAAGAGAGGCTGAAGTCTCACATCAACTATGTGCTGGATTAGATCTTGAAAGAATGATCTCTGAGGTTATGCAACCATAAACAAAGCAAAACCATGATGATGAGTAAGAACATGCATGAGCACTGACATGGAAAAAAACAAGAGCCACAGATTCAAGGATACTTTGTCATCTCTTTGTGGACATTTTGCTCCTCTTTGTGGTCTATTTGTGTCTCTTTAGTTGTTATTGCATCTCTCTTTTGGTCCTTTTGCATCTCTGTGGTAGTTTAGTTTTTTTGGGTGCTTTTGAGTCTCTGAAGATGTTTTGCATCCATTATTCATCCTTTTTTTTATTTATTTTACTAATTTTGCATATTTGTGGTGGTTTTGAGTATCTTTTTGCTAGCTGTGTTTCTTTGTTTTGCTACTCATCATGGTCTTTTCCCCATCTTCTTTTGGTTGTTTTGTGTCTCTAGACATTTTGCATCTCTTAGTGGTCTTTATGCGTATCTTCTTAGTTGGTTTCCCGTCTCTTTTTGGGCTAATATCGTCCAGACACAAAGGTAAGCCATGTTTAAGAATTGAGGAAAACGGTTTTTACATTATAAACCTTTTACATCCATTAATTTACTCCCACTTTACGACAGGCTGCATTAACAAATCTTTTTTTTTTTTTTAAGTCAGGCTTACTGCTTAAAACAGACCTCTTAAAACAAGATGTAGGCCTGTATGTTTGACCCAATATTGTCCATGGATACATTATGTGCGTTTAAACAGCACGTTGCAATCATTAAGCATTAAAATAAACCAGAACAAGCAGACTGTGGTTGGCCTATAAAGCCCAAGAGAATAGCTGGACAGTAGAACAATTCTCAAAATTGAAATGGAGTTAGCATGATTGGCTAAGTGTGCAGTTTAGGGGAAGCTACTTTAAATGTTTTGAAGATTACTAGTTACTTACCACTGGAATAAGTTATATTACAGCAAAGCTACCCTAGGGAGAAATCTAGTTTTCTACTCAGAAAATGTAGTTCAAAGTATTTTGTAAAAAAGGACGTTTTGCAAAAAATGCCAAATGCTTTACAAATCGTACATAAACCAAAATAATTAAATATCTTAAATTAAATTTAAACTTATATTTAAAAGAAAAAAAAGGGGGTTTCATTACAGTAGAGAAGTAATGGTAAAATAAAAAATAATTCCTTTGCTTTTATGGGCCAAAACTGTTTGTAGCATTAGTTAACTCAAGAAAAGTATTTTAACTACTTGAATCTCTATGCAAATATGAATGTAACGTTAGTTTAACTACAGCAAAATGTAGTTTACTAATTTACTTAACTTTATATTTACGCTGGCTGTGCATGTGAATGATAAGAGCTCACAGACGTTTAAAGCTAACTAGCTACATTTCTAAGCTAACTTACATGCTAGCAAATGTTAGCTAACAGAGTTTGACGTTAACCTGCTGTCGAACACATTTCTAAACTATCAAACATTTATTCATGGTTCATAAAGTAATTTCCACTCACTCTCAGTCGCTCCTTGGCGTTGACCAATTCTCTTTTCTTCACAGTTTCAACGTACTCCTCGGCTACGAAGTATAAGCCTTCCTTTCCTAGTTTAAACTTCTCAATGTCGCTGTACGCGGGGAGGGCAGACTCGCCCGTTAGCCGCTTCAAGATGTCGCTCATCAGTTCCTCCTCTGGTACCTTCATTTTAACGAGTAATCCGAACATATGATAGACTTAATAATCTCCTGTTAATTGTTCACGTTATGTTGTAATGTGAATGTCAAAAGGCAGGAGAGGAGCTGCGGGAGAGCTGGGGATCAACACACCTGGGCTCCGTGTTTAATTAGCATCATTAGCATTAGCAACTTCAGGGAGCTGTCAATCAAAATGTCAGTTGAATTTAACGGTTGTAACGGCTGCTATGATTGTACCGCAGAAGCTATGGAGGTATTCAGTTAATAATAATATTATACAATCATATAATGCTTTAATTCATTAATTAATAATTATATAATTTAATGTTTATTTGTCATCATAAATAAATACATCACAAATTAAATCAGACATTAAATATATAAATGGTAAATTTATTTGTATATTTATTTATATATCTACACATTTATTTTTCATTTATCTGTTATTTTTTATATATATATTTAAATGTATTCATAGTATTATGGAGAGTTTTAAGGGCCGAAACTAAGTATATAAATACATAATATGTTATACAGATAAATACTTAAATACATGAATAATTATGTTAATGAATGAATGCTAACTGTCACCATAACACAGAGACATTATATATATAAATGTTACATTTATTTGTGTATGTATTCATTTATTCATACATTTATAATTCTATTTATTTATGTATACTTTTATTTTTAAGGGTTTTCAAGGTTTAAGGTTTTTAAGGGTCGAAACTAAATACATAGCTAATTATCTAATTACATGCTTACATTTATGAAAACTTTTTATTTTCATTTAATTGTGTTGTTATTTAATGCCACAAAGGTTCACAAGACATTAAATATATACATTTTAAATGTATTTGAGTATTAATTAATTAATCTATATGTTTATATATTTGTATATGTATTTACTTATGAATTTATTCCTACATTTATTTATCTACATAAATATTTTTAATTTATACATCCTTTCATTTATTCACAGTTTCATGCTTTAATAAATGAATAAATAAATAATTATAAATGTTATTTAATGCCTCATGTCACTGGCACTGCCTCGTTTTGATTCTGACAGGTTGAGACTCAACACTTTATAAATGCGAATTTATATACATTCAGGAAATACATGTTTATTTAAAGTATGTATTACTTGTACAGACATGTTTATAAGATTTATGTATTTGATTTATTAGTTATTATCATCAATTTATTTGATGATTGATGAGTTGTGTGGCTTTTGTGTTCCCGAGGAGGACTTCCTTGCGATGCATACCTGTCAACCCTCCCGTTTATCCCGGGATTATCCCGTATTTTTCCTTCTATCCCGCTGTCCTCCCATTTAAATATCTTTTCCCGTAATTATCCCGTATTTTTAACCTTTCAAAAATAAAAATAGGCCTTATTTTAAAAAGTGTACAGTGGTATGGTGGCCTCCGGTACAGCAGGGGGCAGTATTATGTTTAACTTTAGCTGAAAAACGTTATCCGGCATTAAACACACAGAAGAAGAAACCCGGAAGAAGACGACAACATATGGATGAGTCACAGTGAACGGGAGATAGATGGAGACGCAGTTTTACCTGCCAAACAAGTTAAAACTTTATGCAAGTACCAAATGAGAGGAGACCTTCCCTCATTTAATAAAAAGCAGAGTCGGGCAAACTCGTGCTTTTTGTAAAGTGTGCCATTCAGATGTCAAACTTTACAGTTGTGCAGTTGTGATCAGTATTATTGTTTGATTATGATTTGAAAGTTGTTGTTTGTTAATTTTTCAAAATATAAAGTCAGAAATAAACATTACAGTGACATGAATCCAACATATTATTAACAAAGATAAATCAGCCGATTCGTAAGAAACAAACAAATAAACAAGCCGTTAAATTTGCACATTAATGAAAGTCGAACTGTTGCTGCATGTATCTTCGTCCAATCACGTGATCTTTGCTACATGTCTGTGCGGTGAAGATTCGCTGGCATCTGTCCCCGTCGGCCTCCTGAAGGCTGCTGCTGCTGCTGCTGCTGCTGCTGCACTGCTGCTGCTGCTGCTCTGCTGCTGCTGCTGCACTGCTGCTGCTGCTGCTCTGCTGCTGCTCATGTGTTTAAAGACAAACTGCACAACTGACTATAAAGAAGCAGAGCTCACATGAGAGCTTCTTGTGTCAGCATCTGCACAAGAGAAGAAAGTGACAAAACGCTTTTGAGTTTGAAGCTCTGCCTGCAGCACTTTTCCCTTTGTATATAAAGGAAATGCAGGTCTTTCACAGAAACTGTCTTTTTAAGTGTGCATGGTAACAGAGTGCTGCAGGGAGGACGCAGTTCTGTAGTGAAGTATTTGCTGTATTATTTAATAAAACCCATTGACTTTAGCACCAGAAGAGCTAAATTACTAACTCATTTCTGGGTTGTAGGACTCATTCCTGCACCTCTCTATGTTGGGTTTAATGTTTAGAGTAATGATCAGAATCAGTAAGAATCAGAAATCCTTTATTAGTTCCACAACGGGGAAATGTACGTTGTTACAGCAAAATAACAAGAAAGTAAAGTGGCGAGTACACAATAATAAAATATAATAAAATAGAGTAATAGTAATATAAGTACAGAGTCGTTGATAAAAAGTTGTAAAAGTGAATATTGCACATGGCAGTGATAATTGCACAACAGTGGTGGAATAGACCTTTCTTGGTGTGGTGGTCTACCAGGGGCCGTGGTGAATGTACAGTCGGACCGCTGCAGGGAGAAAGGACATGTTCAAACATTTTAGACATGTTCTCAACATCTCAACATAATAAGAAATAATAATGATAGTGAAAAAACAAAACAGGAGTAAATCAACTTCATAAATATCAAATTATAAGTAAAGAAAGTATTTAATATTATTTAAAGATTTCATCATACCATTTTGATAGTTTTATCCCTTCTATTAGTATTTAACATTTTAATAGTTTTAATATATTCTTTAAACTCACATAGAGATCCAATGACATTGAGGCTTTTGTTGTTTTACATTTATATAGTGGTGGAAAGTAACTTTTACTCAAATACTGTACTTAAGTACACTTTTAAAAGTACTTGTACTTGTATTTTCCTTTTAACTACTTTATACTTCTACTCCACTACAATTTGGAAACAAATATTGTACATTTACTCCTCTACATTTATTTGACAACATTAGTTACTAGTTACTTTGCAGGTTCATATTATTCATGCAAAATATAAATCAACTAATGAATTATGGTGTACTATAATTTATTAAGATACCTGGCAGTATAACAAGTCATTAAAGCTCCATCTTTACCAGCTGCTAAATCATCATTAATTATATACAGTGACATGATATATATTATTCTGCATAAAGAGTACTTTTAAAGTATATGTTGAATACTTTTGTAATTTTACTTAACTGTAAATCGTAATTTTGCCATATATAACGTTCAAACAGTGTAATTAATAATAAATAAATAAATATTATTTTATATTATTGGACATTATTTATGTGTATGTATGCGCCTTCTCCGCAGCCAATCAGCGCCATCAATTTGGCATGACGTCACAAACTTCCAACTTCAGGAAGCTGGAACTTTTTTAGTACGTCTCCGTTTTTAACTGACGTTACAGCTTTAAATTCACGTCTTTTAGACAAGAAACCGAGAGCGGGTGAACATATTATTGTTGTTTTGTATTTATGCTTCAAAGAAACTGTCTTTGTAGATCAACTTTGTGCGAACTTAAGATACAAGAGGACGAGCAGGACTTTAAGCTCGCCAAACATCACGAACTGAACATGTTAGCCTCCAGTTTGCTAGCTAACTACGGTACCGAGCTCCATGACGACCAAGTTCTTAAAGTGAGTCCTGGTGTAAAACACTTCTTAGTTGTTGGCTTGTTTTTGGGGACGTTTGTTTGATCCTGACGGGACATTTGAATGTGTTGCCCTGCTGTGAGAGAGTAAAGACAGGGGTCTAGCAGGTAGCTCGACTTCCTAGCATGTATGTGACGCCTCAGTGTAAACAGCCCACTATAGTTCCCATCAGCTGAGAGCTCAGACAATATGCACATTGCAATGGTGAAGATCCCACAGAGACTGGAGCACTGTGCTAACTGACAGCACTGGACACACAGTATGCACAGTATCTCATTGCATATGTTGTATTCAGTGTGTCCCTGTGTTTAGCTCATGTGTAGCTCTCTAGCTAGCTAGATATCTATGGACACATTAATAAGGCCTTTTTCACAAAGATGTGCTTTACTTGGGGAAATAAGTGTTTTTATGTAGACATTTCACAAGAGGAAACATTGCAGAGTCGAGGACAATTGAGTTTATTGATGTTTAACTGATACGCAGGCAATAATTGAAGTTAGTATGTAAAACAGTAATTTGCATGTTGCCTTGGACTAAGAAGGTATTTGAAGTCGGGTTGTAACAGTACACCGGTGTGCTGCGGTATTAACATGGACAGTTATGATACCGTGAAGCTCTTGTACTGCACTTTAAATGATTTCACCTATTGGAAGCTAATGTACTTGCAAGATTCTTGCTATTTGGAGTTGTATTCTCATGATTGTTTGCACTAACTGTATGTCGCTTTGAACAAAAGCATCAGCTAAATGAAAAGTAATGTAAAGTGTACATTTGCTTATCTAGGGTATTAACACGTGTGTGTGTGTGTGTGTGTGTGTGTGTGTGTGTGTGTGTGTGTGTGTGTGTGTGTGTGTGTGTGTGTGTGTGTGTGTGTGTGTGTCTCAACATTAGTTCACAAGCTGATGTTTTTCATTTAGTAGTTAATGATATAGTGCTGCTAACATGCTTTAGTTGTATAACATTATAGATGTACACTATTTTTTAAATGTGATTTCTATTTCTTATTATAATTATCTTTTCAAACCTTTAAGGGTCATTGTAACTGATATTATTATTATTATCGTGCTGTGATGTACAGGTTGTAGTAGTTACAGTTTATATTTACAGTAAATATAATTAATTGTTTTTTCCTTGCACTTCAAATGTAGGTGGATTATTTACATGCATAAAATCTCAGTTATATTACATTTGTAATATTTGGGAATATCTGAATATCATTGTGTCTGCCTAATAACTGTGCACCTTTATTTCTGTTTGATACTCTCGCAGGAGGAGTCTTTTGGGGTTAATCTTAATCTGTCGAGCTCTTTCTATAACGAGGTTCGCTTGAATTTAAAAAGGGACAGTTGTTTCTTGTTTAAAAGTAATCTATTGAACTTTATTGAGTGACCCTGTTTGTTTTTAAATGTGGATTATGGCCAGGTTACTCTTTAGAGCTCCAAGATGAGGCTTCCTTCATTGGAAACATACAAAGGTAATATAGACATAGATAGAATTCTAACATTGTAGTTACCTCTGTTCTTCTGGTTAATGCCAGACCCATATTTAGTGTTCTTCCACTCACTCCTTACCCCTAGTTTACCTGCTGTCAGACAACACATCATGACATCAGATGGGAAAATCTGGTTTTCATGGCCTTATCCAGAAAAATGATAAAAAGCTTTCACCTAATTTTGTCGAGGTGCTTTTACTCATTCTCAAAATGTCAGCAGGACTAAATTTGGGGATGGAATTAAGAATGGAAACATTTTGAACTGCAGTTATTCCTGCACTATCCATAAACTAATGCATTACTGAGGCTAATTAGAGCTAAACAAAAGCCTAAATTGTTTGTACTGGCTCCTGATTTCCCTCGCACATATAGATGGTTGAACACTTCCGATGAGATGAGATAAGAGAAGATAAGATAATCCTTTATTAGTCCCACAACAGGGAAATGTGCAGTGTTACAGCAGCAAAGGTTACAGTCCAACAACAAGAGGGAGTAAAAAAGTATGATGAATAAGTAAACAATATAAATATAGTAGACGGACTGGACATGGAATTTCAGTTATTGCATGTATGATATATGATTTTGCACATGAATGACTGAATTGTGAGTCTTTGTATGTGCGGTGCTTCTCTTTAGAACAATAATATGCTTTGTATTTACTCACTCTGGCACAATGTGGTGATCAATGTTTGCATTTTAATCTGGGGTCATTTCACATTAAAAACAGCTTTACGTGCTAATTACTATCCCCTGTTATTTTTAACAGTGGGGGGCAAAGGTTTTTAAATTTCCTACACTGCATGTAACGGTTTCTCCTCTACAATGTTGTAGGTGGACAAATACCTGAACCATTTTCAGTTGTCAGATGAGACTTTGATGGATTTGTCAATAAGATTTCGACGAGAGATGGACAAAGGTCTGTGCAGAGACACCAACCCCACAGCTGCTGTGAAGATGCTGCCCACGTTTGTGCGCTCCACTCCTGATGGAACAGGTAACACGCCCAGAGATGTGTATATTAAATGGGTCCACTGATGTTAGACTGCTGTTCAAGGTTCATCTCGTTTTTATTAACGGAGACTCGAGACTCGGATCTGCTACAGTAGTTTCACACATTACTCCAAATGTCCTCTGACAATTGTGCACATTTCTGCACAATACGACTTCTAAAACGGCACAGCTCTTCCACTTTCAGTTCAGATACACTCTACATGTAGATAGTTTTGCAGCGCTTTTAGTTCAGAATCAGAAACTGATTAAATGCCAAGTAGGTTTGCACATACAAGCCATTTGGTGCATGATAATAATACATTGCAAAAGTAACGCCTCTAATCTTGTCACGCTGTTTGCGCCTATTGTTGCTCCCAATTTCTATGGCTCTGCATACGACCCCTTTGAACCCCCTTCAATTATGGGGTTTCTTTTAGGAAGTTTTTCCTTGTGCTGTGCGAGGGTCTGAGGACAGAGGGTCTGAGGACAGAGGGTCTGAGGACAGAGGGTCTGAGGACAGAGGGTCTGAGGACAGAGGGTCTGAGGACAGAGGGTCTGAGGACAGAGGGTCTGAGGACAGAGGGTCTGAGGACAGAGGGTCTGAGGACAGAGGGTGTAAGGACAGAGGGTGTAAGGACAGAGGTCATTCCACTTTATTGCACATCATTTCTTTAAGGGATCGGAGAGACTTCTGTACATGTGTAGTTTTATTGAGGTAATACCAGTGTCTGGGCTAAACTGTATGTGAGTAGCTGCCTAGGAAATAATGCTAAAAATGTTGACGTGTTGAAGAGTTATTTCCCCGCTGAACATGAGCACGCTGCTGATCCGAGCTGGAACATTTACTCTATTAGCTGAGTCGTTGATCAACAGACAAATAATCCTCAACTATTTTGATAATCAATAGTTTTTCTGAGTCCTTTTTCAAACAAAAATGACAAAAAACCAGATGAAGATGAAGATGAAGAAGACTGCTAGTTGATCAACAGGGATGTAAATAATAGTAAAAAATATAACTGCTTTCTTAATGATTTTTGTTTGATTTGTTTTTTTTTGTTCGAAGAGCAAGGAGAATTCCTGGCACTCGATCTTGGCGGATCCAACTTCCGGGTGCTCCTGGTCAAAGTTATGGCTAATGGCAAGCAAGAGGTGGAGATGGAAAATCAGATTTACGCCATTCCTGAACACCTCATGAGAGGCAACGGGACTGCGGTGAGAAACATGTAGCAGTGTCAGAAATCTAATTAATATATTGATTTGATGGTGTAGCAGTACCAATAGGCCTTTTTAACTGGGCCTGTCACATTCATGTTGAATACTAATAAATATTGGTTTGATATTCGTCAGCTTGATCATTTCTCTGGAGAGGAGTCTCCACTCTTTTGAACTACAAAGTTACTTTCAGTCTCAGTGATTTGTCTTTTCACTCACAACGGTCTTTGGCGTAGTCTGCAGCGTGGAGAGAGCACCTGAACCAACAGTCCCATGTTTCAGTGTAGCTGTTACAGAATCAACATTAATTAACGGTCAGTGATGGCTGTGAATGAGAAGCCTGCTAACGTCACCTGCCTGTTTTCAATATAGGAGATTTATGGAAACGAAACATTAAGAAATATACTTATTACTTTACTACGACTATATATGACTGTACAGCTGCTCTCTGTACACAGCGACTTCCGATAACAATTACTAGTGGCAATAAAACAACCACACTATGAAAGTTACTAATACAAATGCTACGAATAATAATCACACACACCATACTGAAAATGAAAGCTCTTGGTTAATAAGAAAACTGACATGTTCTCCGTCCTCTAGCTATTTGACCACATCGCTGATTGTCTGGCTCAGTTCCTGGAGAAGTTGGGCATAAAGGATAAAAAGCTGCCTCTGGGTTTCACCTTCTCTTTTCCCTGTCAGCAGACAAAGCTGGATGAGGTGAGTGTTTTATTCTCTACTTAAAGTCATACTGTATTTCAACCTTTAGTAAACTGCCGATTTGTCCGTAACAGATCCATCAAATGGACCAGAGACCCATTAGTTTTATTATAAAGCATCACACATGTTTCTTTACATGAGATGAATAATCCTCCTTATTTGTATATTTATAAAGGTGTATTACAAAATGGTGAGACGATGAGCGACACAACAGTGTGTCACAGGTACGTTATGAATGAAGGGATGAGCTGGGAGAAAGTGTGTTTTGAAGGTGGAGTTGGATCTGATGCTGAGATTTTCTCTTGGTTAGTTTTAAAGTCATGTTTTACGCTTGATGTTCGGTCTCCTCTTGCAATGAACCTGAACTCCATTATCTCATCATACTGCTTTTATCTGATTTATCTCTAAGATAATATGTTAATAATGTTATATTTACCAAAGTACAGACGTATGTTGGAGTTTAGTATTACAGTGCAGGAAAAAGTCAGTTTCCACAGAAAGTCCAAAAAAACTGACCAAACACTGCAAATGTCTGGTAATCATATAACAGAGTTCTTCCTCATCTACTCTCCTCCATATGGCGGAATCACGCGAGAATCATGAGATCACACGAGAATAGCTACCGTGTTGAAATGCTGCTGCATATTCTCCACCGGTGGACACATTTCTACCGTTGCACAGTGTATACCATCACATCAACAAATGAAGTTGAACACATTTCAATCAGTTTAAAGGACGTCACCTTTATCCTGCAGGGGGGAGCCCGTAAGCCGTGATGTTGCAGAGGAGTTATCGTCAGGACTTTATAATCTGATCTACTGATACAGCTGTATAACTAAATGATTCAGTACGATACTGTGTTATTAAATAACAAATAGTTTATGACAGATTAGATTTGCTACAATAACATCAATTATTTCTTGCTTTTTTATTTAATGCATATTTTTTGTTGCCATTTTGTATCAATTTGCTTTTTTGAAATTCGTGATTTTGTTGCAGAAAAGAGTCTTTAACTCTGAGCAGCGTTGATTATAATGTCAGCACATGACAAGGCTGAAATGAAATGTGCAGATAATCTTAGTTCTGCTCCAACTCTTTATTTTCTTATTTGCAGAGTGTTTTGGTGTCTTGGACCAAAAACTTCAAGGCCTGCGGCGTAGAGGGAAAGGATGTGGTCAGCCTTCTGAGGAAATCCATTAAGAAACGAGGCGTAAGTGTACAAATCAGAAATCATTGTGTAACATTACAAAACATGTTGTAGTTCTAGACGTGAAAGAAATGCATGTTGTTGAGCACAAAGGAGTCTTAGTCTTCAATGCCTGAGTTGTGGAGAGCCTTGAGAGAAGGATGATGGTTAATAGTTCACATATTGATTCTCTGTGGCTTTCCAACAATGCATCTATAATAGGTACTATATATGCTACTTAAAGATGACACTGATCCTGAAGAAGCATCCACAATGACAAATCAAATCAAATTTATTTGTATAGCCCAATAGCCCAATATCACAAATTATACATTTGTCTCGGTGTGCTTTACAGACTGTACAGGTTACGACACCCTCTGTCCTTAGACCCTCTGTCCTTAGACCCTCTGTCCTTAGACCCTCGCAGCGCACAAGGAAAAACTTCCTAAAAGAAACCCCATAATTAAAGGGGGAACAATGGAAGAAACCTCAGGGAGAGACTGAGGAGGGATCCCTCTCCCAGGACGGACAGACGTGCAATAGATGTCGTATCTACAGGATAAACAACATAGTACAAATACAACATTTGACAGAAATGATGATGTGTTGAAAAAGAGAAAGTTTGGATGAATCCAGGATAATATCAAAAAGTAAACTTTATCAGTGGCAACCTGCCACATGAGACACAGAAACTCCGGGGATGATGCCCCGGATGATGAGTTAGTAACATACATTTACATAAACGCATACAGATAGAGAGGGAGAAGAAGAGAGAGGGAGGGGAGGAGAGAGGAAGAGAAGGAAGAGAGCAGGGAGGTGTCCCCCGGCAGTCTAAGCCTATAGCAGCATAACTAGGGGCTGATCCAGGGCAAGCCTGAGCCAGCCCTAACTATAAGCTTTATCAAAAAGGAAAGTCTTTAGCCTGCTCTTAAATGTGGAGAGTGTGCCTGCCTCCCGAACACAAACTGGAAGCTGGTTCCACTGGAGAGGAGCTTGATGGATGAAGGCTCTGGCTCCCATTGTACTCTTAGAGACTCTAGGAACCACAAGTAACCCTGCAGTCTGGGAGCGCAATGCTCTAGTTGGTTTATAAGGTACTATGAGATCTTTAAGATATGTTGGAGCCTGACCATTAATTTCTTTGTAAGTCAAGAGAAGGATTTTGAATTCTATTCTGTATTTTACCGGGAGCCAGTGCAGAGCAGCTAATACAGGAGTAATATGATCCCGTTTCCTTGTTCTTGTCAATACACGTGCCGCTGCATCAAGACAGATCTTGATCAAAGATGACGCGTTTCGGAGGCATTTAGGGCCAAGTATAATAACTTCAGTTTTGTTTGTGTTGAACATCAAGAAGTTGCTAGACATCCAAGTTTTTATGTCCTTAAGGCTTGAAGTTTAGCCAATTGATTGGTTTCGTCTGGTTTAATTGATAGATATAATTGGGTATCATCCGCATAACAATGAAAGTTTATAGAGTGGTTCCTTATAATATTGCCCAAAGGCAGCGTATATAAGGTGAATAGAATCGGTCCAAGTACAGAACCCTGCGGAACTCCAAGACTGACTTTGGCTGTCATGGAGGATTTATCGTTAACACGTACAAATTGAGATCGCTCAGAGAAATAGAAGGTCATTGGCAACTTTCACCAGTGCCGTCTCTGTGCTATGATGAACTCTAAATCCAGATTGAAAAACCTCAAATAAACTATTATTATGTAAGAAATCACATAACTGTTTTGCAACTACTTTCTCAAGGATCTCAGCGAGACAGGGGAGGACAAGTGTGGATGAATCCACGTCAAACCCAACAATATTTGCCACAAGTCCTAAAAATACAAAATGATCACCGCTGCCCTCTCGTATATACTTTTGTTACGAACGATTTAATAATAAGATGGTAAATCTGACATTTTAACCTGCTTGCATGTAAGTAAAGCAGAGTGATGCATATAGTTACAGATCCCACTAATGTTGTTCTGTATATCAGCTTGGAAAGCCTCTTGTCCAATCACATTCCTCGGTAAGAACTAACTGTTGTATACAATTAAATTAAATGTCTTTGCAGGACTTTGATGTTGACATTCTGGCTGTGATAAATGACACCGTGGGAACCATGATGACCTGTGGCTACGACGATCATCACTGTGAAATTGGCCTCATTGTGGGTGAGTCCGCTCTAGTCCACTCTAAGGAAAGTGTGGACAGAATTGTTTGTTCTTCCGCTTCACATGGAGCTACCGATTATTTCTTCTAATCCGTCATTTAGAGTTCATCCCCTGCTACACAGGTGACTGTTCACTGTGCAGGAACATGATCCCACACAGGCCCCCCCGCTGGTTATAAAAGACAATTATGTGCAGACTTTATTTTGTTGGGTGATGCAAATAAAGTTACATTACCTCAGCATTTTAATTTATACATTTTGGAAGCCAGAACCTTTTACTCCTTTAACTTACAGGTGGGGGAATTTACCCGAAAATACCTACAAACAACACCCAAAGTAAATTGAAAGCTGCTCTTCAACCATTTGCACCAGCTGCATGATTTTGGTCTCATTCGAAAGATAATCACTCCAAGTGCTTCTGGCACTGAGTAATAGTGGTCTGAATATACTGAACTTGAAGAAAATACACTCCGCCTGAAGTTTGTTGTTGAAAAAGATGTCTGAAGACGGTACAGCTGGTGGGTGTGGACTGGAACACACAAGACAAACAGAACCAAGTGTTATCAAGTAAAACTTCCAATTTCAGATAAAAGGGATAAAAACTTAGACAGGTTTGTCCAAGAGTAACACCAGGCGTACACAAACTGTGCAATATGTACATGTACATATTATAATATTTATTAATAAATATTATTTAGATTTATTTATAAATAACTATTATATACCCATATTCCCTGTTAGTAGTAACAGAGTAAGTGAAGTATACATTTTTTAACATTTTTTTACATTTTTAAAATTTTCTTCTGAACAATAAATAATAAATATAATTTTGAAAATACATTTTATTTTGTAAAAACAAACCAAGGGATGTGACGCATCTAACGAACGAGGTGCTCATTGATCAGCTGATTTCACAGATTGCAACACTTATTCATGGACTTTTATCGATGTGACGATGTTCACGGTGGATATCTTTTTCCCGGAGACGAACGTGTGTTCCTCTGGCGATGCCTCAGGAGCGTCTTTTTCAAAATATTGCTGAAAAGAGGATATTTATGAGGCTTTATAGGTAAGTGGGCTCAAAGTTATGATTTTGAGTGTGCTTGCTAGTTTGAGGAGCTGATTGTACCGCTGTTGTGATTTTCATCTCAATATCTAAATAGACGAGATTCTAAGCTTCTTTTTTTTTCAGAATTAGAAAATGTACACGGCACAATAAAACTCCTCGCCGGCCGCCGGGCCGTCCACCCGTTAAGAGGTTAACAGCTTTCGATTCAGATTCTGAGCGAATACAAAATATAAATCAACATTTAATTATAGGTTAAGAAGTCCAGCAGCAGTTTACAAAGTAACTAAAAGTAGCTCCACCTTTCGACAAATGAATGCATCAATAATCATATACAATAATTTATTATATGTTATTGTGAAATAGGACATTACGCATTACGAGTATTTTGATGGCAATACTTTTTGTAGTTTTACTAAAGTAAGATTAGGAACGCAGGACTTTTACTTTAGTTTAGTATTGCTACTTTTACTTAAGTAAAAGATCTGAGTACTTCTTCCACCACTGCTTGTATAAAATCGTAATTCATGTATTTTAACAGTATTATTAATAGAAATTAATTCATACAAAAAAATAAATAATAATAATAAAAAATGTTCTTTTGAATCTCTTTCATCGCCAAGCACTATTGGTATTGTAACTTAAATATCAAAGTTAAGAACTTGTACATCACATCAGTTGATGATGCCCAGCCTTCGGTATTGTTGGTTGATGGCCTTCATGGGGGGGGTCAGCAGCTGGATTAAGACTGAGGGACACTGCAGTAAAATGTTTTGTATTTTTGGGTGAGAATCATTCACTAATTGTTGTGATGACATTCCCTCCCTCAAGGAACGGGTACCAACGCCTGCTACATGGAGCAGATGAGGAACCTGGACCTGCTGGACAGTGACGAGGGCCGGATGTGTGTTAATACGGAGTGGGGCGCTTTTGGAGACGATGGCGCCCTGGAGGACCTGCGCACCAACATTGACCGGGAAATAGACGCAGGCTCTCTGAACCCTGGCAAGCAGCTGTGAGTGTCCCTCAGTATTGTTTTCACTTAACTCAACTGCAGCTCATATTAAAGATGCCATATAGGCCACGTCCCTCCTCGCAGCGGACACTAAGTCCACAGCCTCAAGGAAGTGGCGACGTCCGGAGCTGCACGCCACCTTCAGCCCGGGCCTCTAAGTCGACCTGAAGCTGGATGTCCCCACCCGATTCTCTAGTTTTGATCCAAACAAGCTGTAATGTTGTCTTATAGCGGGGGTGCAGCTGCCTCGCCTGCTCCATTTCTCAGGCGCCTTTTGAGTGTAATTATGTGTTATGTCTCTATGCTGCCTTGCTGCAAAGAAATCTGGACTGTGCAGAAGACCGTCAGATGGATGCTAATTAAATACAGACTAGGGGATTGCCATTCAATTCAATTTTTAATTGTGCGCACGAAACACGAAGCACGAAACACGAAGCACGAAACACGAAGCACAAGGAAATTGGTTTAAAATGAGTCCTAGAGAAAAATCGTGTCTGAGGTTGGACCTATATGTCTCTGTCCCTATCAAAGGCAACTTAAAGTGGAAAATGTATGTGAGGAGGTGTACTTACTGAAACACTCTGTGAGGCTGCATCTGTGTTTGTATGTGTAGATACATTATTTTTGTAGCTCTGTTTAAAGGTATGAATTAAACTTTTTTGTGTGTGTTGACATGCAGGTTTGAGAAGATGGTCAGCGGCCTGTACATGGGGGAAGTGGTGCGTCTCATCCTGGTGAGGATGACCAAAGAGCAGCAGCTGTTCAAGGGCAAAACTACAGCAGAGCTCCTGACCACCGGAAGCTTCCACACCAGCTACATCTATGGCATTGACAATGACGTGTGAGTGTGAGTGTGAGTGTGAGTCCTGATCTGATACTTTCATTTCCCTTGATAATACAGCTGCACACTTCCAGTGTACATGCTTCACAATTGAGTAGCTCTGCATTTCCTTTTGCCTGAGCTACGTGAACAAACTGTTTTACGTTGAGTGTATATTGCCGTTGTCTGCACATCTTAGGGCGGATTACATTAATTACTCTGAGTAGTAGGGCATCATACACGACAGCAAACCGTTAGAGACTCCCACCCTGAGCTGATGAAAACAAATGCACATAAATGAGGTACATAACATAAATGAACAGTCTCGTACTGCATTTAGCTGTTTATGGGTGTGTTTCGCATTTTATTGTTCATATTTTGTACTTGTGTATGATCTCTTATCCAATTGATGCGTCATTTATTCGTCATATGCGAGGAAGTTTTTAATGCAATGCAGCGTTTACGTTACGCTTGCATGACAATAAAGTTTAATCTTGAATCTTTCCCTCCTGAACCACACATGTTCCTCTTTCCATTCACTTTCTTAACTGCCTGCACTGTTTAGAATCACACTTCCCAGTCAAAGTTTGATTTGTATTCTGCTTTACCTGCAGAGAAGAGGAAGGTCTGGCGAGTGCGGAAAAGGTGCTCCGGGGCCTGGGTCTGGACCCGTTGGTTGAAGACTGCATAGCCACACAGAGGGTGTGTCAGATAGTATCTACCCGGGCCGCACACCTGTGTTCTTCCACTCTCGTGGCAGTGCTGCGGCAGATCCGGGATAACAAAGCAGCTGAGAAGCTTCGTTCCACTATCGGAGTGGATGGCTCTGTTTACAAGAATCATCCAGAGTAAGTGTTCCTGAACACACACAAACACACAGATACACTTATGCTACGGAGCTCAGTTTATAAAAGGACTTTCAGTGTTCAATATGAATGCAAGTCAGCTGAATAGAGGTGAAGAGGTGAACACACAAATGGCCACGATTCTGTGAATTTACATTGTTCAGGGTCGTGTTCATTCTGTGGACTCGCCTGATGTTCGCCTGATGTTCGCCTGATGTTCGCCTGATGTTCGCCTGATGTTCGCCTGATGTTCGCCTGATGTTCTAAAATTCGCTGCACCCTCATCATGTTTGACTGTCGTCCGTCCTTACCACTCTCGCCAACACGATATCTCAGGAACGTCTTGAAGTCCACTCAGACTTGAGGATGAACTGATCAGTATTTGGTGGTCAAAAGTCTCTCTGACCTCACAACATGTTTTAACATTTCTTTATATAACAAATATGATAAAATGATGACAGACCTGGAAGTAAACTGCACCTTGATCGGTTGGCAGAGACAAACAACTGTGAGGCAGAAAGTCTAGTTTATACAGCATTTCATATTCTTGATGATTTACTTTTTATTGAGTTGGACACATTATGTTACAGGTTCCAACAGAAGAAATGAAAACATTCCCCATTATAACCATTATAACCATTATAACCATTATAACCATTATAACCATTATAACCATTATAACCATTATAACCATTATACACAGCCAGACATCCATGAAAGGAAAATAAGTAACACAAATAAATTGAGGACTAAACTCGGAGAAAAGAGAAAAGTGATCACAGACATACAAAACAACACATTTGACAGGATGTTTCTCCTTTTCTTAGGTTTTCCAGGAGGCTCCACAAGATGGTACGGCGACTTGTGCCGGACTGCGATGTGCGTTTTCTGCAGTCGCAGTGTGGCAGTGGGAAGGGTGCCGCTATGGTAACGGCAGTAGCCTACCGCCTGGCCGCGCAGCATGCCGAGCGTCAGCACATCCTCGACACCTTGCGTCTGAGTCGTGAGCAGCTGCTGGAGGTGAAGAAGATAATGAGCGAGCAGATGGTGCGAGGCCTGTCCAGGCAAACCCATCAGCAAGCGAGCGTCAAGATGCTCCCCACCTTTGTCAGAGACACACCAGACGGAACAGGTAGAGTCCCGTAATGCTCCCATGAACATGTATTTAATTTAATTTAATTTAATTATCCTCTGGATGTGCTGTTTGTAAATATTCACTACAGACAAAGACTTTGTTTTTATTCTTTCAGACTAGTAGGAAGAAAACATCAAAACACACATTTAGGAGTTTATTTGACTTTGTGTGTCTGTAAAAGTAACATTACATAATGCCTCATTTGAATATTTAAACATGAAATGTCGGAAAGCTTCTAACACAAACAGTGATTGTGTTGATGTGAGTAATCAGCTGGAGAAGCTTCCTGGTGACATCAGTTAGTTTAACATTTGACTCAGCTGTAGTGTCTCCCCTCGAGAGACGCTTGACTTGTTATTGAGTTCAGTTTTCTCTTTTCGTCTGTTCGGGCTTCTTGTCTTTATCGTCCTCATCAGAGCACGGCGACTACTTGGCTTTGGACCTCGGGGGCTCCAGCTTCCGGGTGCTGCTGGTGCGAGTGCGAAGTGGAAAGGGACACAATGTGGACATGCATCACAAGATCTACAGTATCCCACAGGACACGATGCAAGGCACAGGGGAAGAGGTGAAACATCACTTCTCTTTCAGTGTTTGAAACTGGTGCTCTGACTAAAGGGTCTCAACACATTGTATTCATCAAGGACTGTATCCGAAACACAGATTATGTTGAGCGTCTGTCGGCACGGTGAAATAGGACATTTATGCTGAATTTGTGTTCGGAATAATCGTAAAACTCCCAACTGGAAGAATTCACGTGAATGCCCCCCCACGTCGGAAAAAACACTCTGAAACAGATCAATGAGCAATAAAATACACCATGCAGTATCTTCTTTGTAACCTCCTTGATTCTATATGTCATAGGACTTTTTCGCACAGAACTCTGACAGCACCCCCCCTCGTTTGAATACCGCTGCAGCAGCAGGGGGTCCCAGCTGCACCAGTTTGGGGGTCCTTGGCCTGAAGAACGTTGACGACCCCTGCTCTATGTGACTGCGTGCAGTTTCCTGATGCAGATATGTAACTCTAAGATTTTTCTCTCCTGTGTTGCAGCTGTTCAGCCACATTGTCGACTGCATCGCCGACTTCCTGGAATACGTTGGTATGAGAGGAGCATCCTTACCTCTGGGATTTACTTTCTCCTTCCCCTGTAATCAAAGCAAACTGGATCAGGTAATGTTTGATTCAGTATAAGTGTACGAGTAGCGATCACACGTATGATAACATCTTGAATATCTCCCTGAACTTCAGTGTGAATGATGTTGTCAGGAACAATATCTGTTTGCTTGTATTGAAATTGTAATTTAGTGAAGCCGGTGGTTTCCAGAGCATGAGTTCAGAAAGGATCCTTATTCTTTATCTTTATTAACCAAAACCAGCTTCACCACAGGATTGCCCTCAGTGAACTATTGAGAGTTCAGCTGATGACGACCATGAGAAGCATTATGTTCTGGCACTAAACCCTAAATCACCATGTCTGTAATAAGAAATGATTCAGCCATGGATTCATACAAGAAAGATCATTTGGTGGATTGTGTAAGTGCAGGCACGCATGTTTCTGAGCTTTGATTTATGACAATAAGTCCCATTATATTGTTTAAAGCAGAAGTATGGAGTATAACAACAATTCTGCAGCGTTTAAAAACAATTATTCTTTGTATCAAACTGCAAACAACTGGAGACACTGAAGTTCTACCACGGCAGGCGTGAGCGGCGTGAGCGGCGTGAGCGGCGTGAGTCTTCTGTCGGTAACAGTTTGTTGTACGACGCAGTAATTGTTCTGTGAAGTTCATTATGAAATGGTTTAAAATAACCGGACTTCATCACATTTGACATTTCTCTTCTTATATTTGGAGCTTCCATACGAACAAACACTTGAGTTAAAAACAAAAGACTGTAGTATAATCATTTCAGTGTTAAAGGTTTGTAAGTGAGTAAATAAACACCAGCCTGACTTCAGTGCAATATAACAAATCACACACATTTGTATTTTAGAGTTTGCAGAGAGAACTCAACTGTTCCTGCAGGATTTGCTCATCTTTCATTTCGAGCAGCAAAACACTGACGACATGTGCAGATAATCGTAACCAGAGTTCTTCCTGCTCCTCTGTATTTACAACGTCACGCTCCTCCACGGTCGCCTGAAGCACGTCACCTTGCGAGGCAGCTGCTTTTGAGAATACCAAATCTCTACCTGTGGACACATGTTTACAGTCGCCAGGTGTTTAGTGTATACCTGGCAACATTTGAATTACTGCAAGAATGCATTTCTCTTTTTTTATTTTAAATTCTGTTAAATAATGTTTTGTTAATAATAAAGTCACACACAAAAATCTCTTGTCATTCGTCCAGGGCATTCTTCTGAAGTGGACAAAGGGTTTCAAAGCCAGCGGCTGTGAAGGACAAGATGTCATTAAGTTACTGCAGGATGCTGTCCGCCGCAGACAGGTCGGTACACGCATCAGACGCAGTGTGAGAGACCTGTGAGTGTTGTCACCTGAAGAACATGAGTCTTTCCTTTAGAAGTGTAACCCCCTCACACTGCCTCCCTCTCTTATCCAACATCTCAGGTGGCAAAGTATAATCTACAAGAAACCTTTTTCTTATCGGTTACATCTGAAAGCTGAAACATTAAAGTGTGACAAATATGCAAGTTTAGAAGAAAGACATGTTCTGGATCATGCACTAGTAATTATGATCGTTAAGAAAATGATCTCGGAGAAACAAGCTGACAAACGTTCGCGGCAGCCGAACAGCGTGCAGGAGAAACTCTGTTAATCTCCGGGTCCATTAGTTTTGGAGAGGAGGAGACGTGGAGGATTCTGCTCTCGGTCAAAACTACTGGCAGAAAATACATATTGTGTTTATATACACACATTATTTAAATTCTATTTAATTCTTATTATATTCTCAATTTGCCCGAGCTCACACCAACAGTCTGAGTCTACATGCGGACTGTTTACCTGCCTGAGGACAATAATGCAATCAGGACGAACCTCAGAGTAAAACAAAGTCGCCTGCTGTTCTGAACAATCTCACATGTGGAACGAATTCCAGCTAAAGATCTTCTGATTAAAGTCATGGTGTTATTACAAACAATCTGCTGCTCTCGTGTGTTTCTGGTGTGATGGATGTCATCACTTTATCACTGCTTCCAGGAATTTGACTTGAACTTTGTGGCGGTGGTTAACGACACAGTGGGAACCATGATGACCTGCAGCTACGAGGACCCCGAATGTGAGGTGGGACTCATCGTAGGTAAGTCTGTCCCCCCCCACCTTCCTCGCTGGGAGCTTCTGTCTCTTTGTGCTATTTTTAAACATTATAATTAGGGATGCATGATATTAGCTTTTTGACAATATCTTTCAACTAATCTTTGCTGATAAAGATTCACTTTCTTTAGTGGCATTAACATTATGATGCCACTGTTATCATGTCTCAAAGACAATCCAATGCTTTTCAGTATGTATACATATAAGAAAGGTTTTATATGTAATCTAAGTAGTTGACATATTTATTGTTATGTAACATATCGGAGGTATTTAATTGTAAAGCCTTTATGACGTGAAGATATCATCGTGCATCCATAATTATATTCAATCCACTAACAAGCAAACATTGACTGAACTTTGTTTTCTTAATATTTCTTTGAGTGCTCTTCAAAAACGGACTGTTTTCCTTCCATGAACGTTGCGAGAGTAAAAACCTTTCCACCCGTCTTGAACTCAGGCACAGGGACCAACGCCTGCTACATGGAAGAAATGCAGAACATCGAGTTGGTGGAGGGAAACGACGGCCGTATGTGTGTCAACATGGAGTGGGGAGCATTTGGTGACGATGGGGAACTCGATGACTTCTGCACCCAGTTTGATCACATTGTCGATGATTGCTCTAACAATCCTGGGAAGCAGAGGTATTGGGTCATTTATTACATATTAAATCGACTTTACGGCAATGAAAAACAACCAAAAACTGCCAATTTAGCATCACATCCCATGAAGTCACAAATACAGTATGAACTAATAAGTGTGCCAAGGACTTCTGTCAAAGAAGAATTGTGCAGTAATTTAAAAAGATGTGTAAAGTGCACTTCACGGGAGCAGTCCGTTCAGAAACGTGACGGTTGTTTGAGTAGCTTGAGAGTCCTCGACCTGAATGTGAGAGAGAGAGAGAGAGTGTGAGAGAGTGAGTGTGTGAGAGAGAGAGAGAGAGTGTGAGAGAGTGAGTGTGTGAGAGAGAGAGTGAGTGTGTGAGAGAGAGAGAGTGTGTGAGAGAGAGAGAGTGTGTAAGAGAGAGAGTGTGTGAGAGAGAGAGAGAGAGTGTGTGAGAGAGAGTGTGTGAGAGAGAGAGTGTGAGAGAGAGAGTGTGTGAGAGAGAGAGAGAGAGTGTTGTAAGAGAGAGAGAGAGTGTGTGAGAGAGAGAGAGTGTGTGAGAGAGAGAGAGTGTGTGAGAGAGAGAGAGTGTGTGAGAGAGAGAGAGAGAGTGTGTGAGAGAGAGAGAGTGTGTGAGAGAGAGAGAGTGTGTGAGAGAGAGAGAGTGTGAGAGAGAGTGTGAGAGAGAGAGAGAGTGTGAGAGAGAGAGAGAGAGTGTGTGTGAGAGAGAGTGTGTGTGAGAGAGAGAGAGAGAGAGAGTGTGTGTGAGAGAGAGTGTGTGTGAGAGAGAGAGAGAGAGAGTGTGTGAGAGAGAGAGAGAGAGAGAGAGAGTGTGTGTGAGAGTGTGTGAGAGAGAGAGTGTGTGTGAGAGAGAGAGTGTGTGTGTGAGAGAGGGAGTGTGTGAGAGAGAGAGAGTGTGTGAGAGAGAGAGAGAGTGAGAGAGAGAGAGAGAGAGAGAGAGAGAGAGAGAGAGAGACACCTGCTCATGTCTCTATGGCAACGAGCCTGATATAGACTCAATACACATCAGGTTGGCTGATTGTCCTTCTAAGCCTCAGTTGATTAGAACGTTTCTTTTCTCTCTGCTCTCCTGTTGCTCACCACCTCTGATCCTGTTACATCCCTGCAACAGATTTCTTCTTCACTGGCTTCAACTAGTTCCTCACTTTTGGTTTGGCCTTCCTAAAGAGATGACATGTTACTCTATTAATCAGAAAATACTGGAAACCTCGTTAATGCATCAAAAAAACATCCTGAAGATCCGCACAAGGTCAAGTCATTCCAAAATCAAATATTTAAAGTGCGCTCTGCGCACATGCTCGATCGATTTCACTTTAAATAGTTTGGTGGTCTCTATGAAAGGACGAATAGATTCTTTCAATACTAATATGCTGACTTTCTCTGCTGCGCTTTAATTCACACTGACACAGCTGGATGCACCTGCACCTGCACCTGCAAAGTGCACGGCAGCGTGGAGCTCCCTGCGGCGCATGCTTTCTGAACAGCAGGTGCTCTGCGAGGCTGGCTCACGTCCCGCAGAGATAGTTGTGCTGTCTGTCTATTTGTTTCTGAACAGAGAGCGAGAAAAGACACACACACACACACGCACACGCACGCACACACACATATTTTATATTTCTCATATGTAATGTGTACAGTCTGGATTAATGAGAAACATTAACGAGGTGCTGATAACAGCGGCCTGGATCGCAGCGTTCTCTACTTCCACATGAACGTGGCTCTGAAGCAGCCGTGAAGACGTCTTTTGTTTGTGCCTTGATTGATGCCGTTAAAGATTATGTTATTATGAGTAAGAGCAGTTGCTTTTATTAATTAAATGTTTTTGTCTGGACTGTCTGATTGCAGCCCCCTTCACACCTCCGCATGAATTATTCAAATGAAACCCAGAACTGCTCTTTGTTTCCGTCATGACAACAAAATTAAAGCTTTTCTGTTGGAACAAAAATCTAATTTAATCCGTTCGAAATAATTGTATGATAGAAATAGTAAATAATATTATTATTATGTGTCTTTCTCTCTAAAGGTATGAGAAGATGATCAGTGGCATGTACCTGGGGGAGATAGTGAGGAATGTGCTCATCGATTTCACTGCAAAGGGCTTGCTGTTCAGAGGCAAAGTGTCGGAGCGACTCAAGACCCACTGCATCTTCGAGACAAAGTTCCTGGCACAGATTGAAAGGTGAGCATTACAGACTAGTCTCAGTGTAACGGGGCTCAGCTCAACACCTTTCACTGTAGAAAGAAACACGTATGAGACTTTGCAGTTAAATCCTGGCATTCGTGGCAAAGCTGCCAAATGAGAGCACATGAGTCAAATCCACACAGTTACATGTGTGGCGCCCACTCGCCGCAGACGGCAGGTTCCAGCGCCTTCAAGGCATAGACACACATGCAGCGATATGTTAAGAACTTCTAGAGATGCACGATATTGGGTTTTTGCAGATTTCCGATATGCCAATATTTTTACAACTCATTTTGGCTGATATCGATATACGCACAGACTTTGTCCTTTTAATTGCAGAGAACGTCAAGTTTCTCCTGGAGTGGAATTAACATATTACATATATGCCGACTGGCAGATGTACGATATAACGCTTTTCAAAATGTACACTTTTACTTAAGTTACATGTCAAACATGCTGTTATTTGTGACGCATCAGCCATATTAAAGGAAATGTTCCTTTAATATGGGGGTGCGTGGCGTGGATTCTATTTAGCTCTCCCCTCTCCTTTCCTCGTGTGTGTGTGTGTGTGTGTGTGTGTGTGTGTGTGTGTGTGTGTGTGTGTGTGTGTGTGTGTGTGTGTGTGTGTGTGTGTGTGTGTGTGTGTGTGTGTGTGTGTGTGTGTGTGTGTGTGTGTGTGTGTGTGTGTGTGTGTGTGAGGTGCGAAGCCCCGCACTTTGCAAAACGTAGCGAAGGAGAGAATGTGAATAAGCAAAGTAGACCGTACAAACTGAAATGTGCACATAAATTAGATCAACAACATAAGCGTTTAGTTGGGTTTAGTTCTGAATAAACAATGTGAGAACTTCAGACGGGGCGCAGCGCCCCTCCAACACAATGGTAGGGGAAACACTGCTGTCAGTAATCCACTCGGGGAAGAAACAATATCACGATCACGATCGCGTGTATAATCCTGATTCTCTCTGTCCCCAGTGACCGCCTGGCCATGCGACAGGTCCGCTCGATACTGCAGCACCTGGGCCTCGACAACTCCACGTGTGATGACAGCGTGCTGGTGAAGGAGGTGTGCAGTGTGGTGTCACGCCGTGCAGCTCAGCTCTGCGGGGCCGGTTTAGCCGCCGTGGTCGACAAGATGCGACAGAGCCGCAACCTGAACCAGCTTTCCATCGGCGTGGGAGTGGACGGCACCCTTTATAAGACGCACCCTCAGTAAGGAGCAACATGTCCCAACACGCATACAAGTCTGCACTAGTGGATTTACAGATATAATATGTAACATTTCCTCACTTCCTGTTTTAAATATTTTTGGATAAATGGAGGCAGAAGATGTTATCTTTCAGTCAGCAATGCACACGTTCAGCTCCGCTCCACACACACACACACACACACACACCTACAGTCAGAGACAGAGCGCAGGAAAGAACTAAAATGTAAAATGTCTTCACTCACCTTGACTCACACACTTACAGCAGGTCGTCATCATCATGCACCACATGCAGGACCAGAAGAAAGGTCAAATCCAAAGTGTGCTGATATGTTACATGTCGGGTTCCCACAGCTACTTAATATTCATTCATACTTTACTACCAAGCGTGCATGAAATATACTGAACCTTTTTTTATTCTCTTGCCTCCCTCTCTCTGTTTGAAAGTTTCTCCAGCATCATGCAGGAGACGCTGCAGGATTTGGCCCCGCAGTGCCAGGTGACTTTCCACAAGTCTGAGGATGGAAGTGGGAGGGGAGCCGCTCTGATCACAGCCGTGGCCTGCAGGATCAAGAGTGAAGAGCAGCGCTGAAAGACTTTGACCGGCAGGTAGAACCAGAGCTGCTACGACTCAGATCTGTAGTGCTGAAATGTTTATTCTGCCTCATTGGGAGTGGGTTCACATGCACGCTGTGAGCGTTTAGCTTTGTGTTCGGTACATATTTATGGCGTGAGCTGACATTGCTGTGTCTTTCAGAACTGACAGTTTGTGTGTTGGAGTTGCAGCTTCTGAGAAATATGACTGTTACGAGCTGTGAGGCTCTTTTTATTTTTACACTCCTTCATTTTGATTTGAACCATTTGGTTTCCTCCCAGCTGTTTAATAACTTCCTAATCACAGAGAGCGTTTGGTTTCATATCAGTTTTAATAAAACAAGATTTTAATATAAATACTTTTTATACAAACTATCACCTTCTTTCCATTTTACCAAATTTCAATTTTGTCGTCTTATTAATTTAAAAATAAACGTGTTATTCTCTCCTTCTCGATTGACTGCACTGAGGATTTAATATTCCACATCTCCCACCATCTTACTAACATCACGATTGTTAACAAACGAACGGTTCAGACTCTAAATGTTTCTTCATCTTATAAAGTACATACACAAACTTGGAATGTAAATTGCACTTGTGTTGTCTTCTTCTGAAACTGAGAGATGTTCGGCTCTCGTCAGCGTGCCGCGCTTCTTCTTCTCTGTTTTTATTGAGGGGAGAAAAATGTACAATTTACAGCCGTTAGACTCAAACGAGTGAGTTTTTTCCACACTGAGACTCTTGATCCACGACAACACAGAGATACCACGTGATGCTAACGTCGTTATACTATTCGCAAGACTCGTTAGCAACGCCACAAGGACGTCTATAAAGGTAAACATTCAATTCTTTCAAATAAGTAATTTAAAAAGCTTTATGAGTGTATTATTCTAAAGAAATATTCATCTATATTATATAATCTGTCTTAGTGTAAGGAGTCAGGATCTCATGATGCCGATGGAAAATGTTTTCACCCTGTTCGATGACCTTGTGAATCCTTCTGTGCTCAGGAACTTCTTTCTGCTCCCTGAAGGTCCCGTTGTATAATTCCAGTAAACAGAGTTCTTCAGCTTCTTCAGACGTCACACTGGGCTGTTATTGGAAAAAGCACTCAAAGAAATATTCAAAATATTACAGCTTTTCACTTGATTGCGTGGCGTTCTTCTGTCTGTGCACTCTTTCTTCTCGTTTCTCGATGTTCCACGATGTCGCTCTGCCAGGCTGCTGCCCACATCTCCAGTGCAGAGAGTTCATAATAAACTGTGGGAAATATAAAAGTTAAACAACACATATTACTGTAAAAGCTTTCAGCTGGTGTTATTTTGCATTTAGTACTTAATAGTGCTCCTTAAATGTAAGACTAACATGCTCTTTAATTATTATAACATATTATAGTTACATGCTATTTCTTGTATTAGGTTTTAAATTATAATTCTGTTCTCATTCCTTTAAGGGTTATTAATAATAATAATAATATTATTACTATGTCTTGAGATGCAACAGACGGTGAATCATCCTGGAGGGAGAAATGCAAACACTGGGTTGATCTGTTGTCATCTTCTCCAGACGTTACGGGTGATGGAACAACATGTTTGTTTGTTTTGCGTTCATGTTTTTAAAGAGAATCACATTTTTTGTGTTATGACTTTGAGAAAACACCCCTGATCGCTTACCTGGAGGAATAAATCAATTAAACCACGCTGGTCAACGTGTGAAGAGGAGGATTAGTGGCCACAGGGAGTGGGGGGTTTAAGGGAGTACAAAGATTAAAGGAGGGATTTATCTGTATGCATTCATGTCCCTTAAATGTATGTTACTAACTCAGCATCCGGGGCATCATCGCTGGAGTTTCTGTATCTCATCTGGCAGGTTGCCACGGTTAAAGTCTGGATCATAAATCGTGGTCCTGCCTGACGTCCACGTTAATATATATTGTTTGGAGGCACCAGGAAGCTTTTGGACATCCTCCTGGATCCATCCATCCTGTACAGTCTAATGCCCGCTGAGACTAATGTGTAGTTTGTGACATTGGGCTTTATAAATACATTTGATTTGACCTTTAACAACAGCCTCTGATTGGTCAACAGCTTCGTCCCACTACATCATGGGATACACGCTGTAGCTAGGTTTCAGCTAACGGCTAACGTTAAAAAAAAAATATATATAGAATTAATATATAATATATATAATTAATATATATTAATTATATATATATAATATATTAATTAATTATATATATTATATATAATTAATATATATTAATATATATTAGTTATATATATATTATATATCATTAATATATATATATATATATATATATATATATAAGTAATATATTAATTATATAAAAGATAATTATAGTATTTTGTTGTTGTGGACAACATTGTTGAACATCTTCTGTGTTTACTTTTTGTCTCTAGTATTTTGTGTCTTTATGGTCGTCGGTTCTGTTTGGGCCCGTGTTATCAGGGTCCTCCTGGGCTTGTGCCCATAAAGCTTGTTTAATAATCCATCCATGTTTGCAGCGGCTCAGCATGATTTTATATTTAAAGGTTAACTCTATGCCCACACACGCCTAATACATGCATATTGTTGAGCGGGGACTCCCTGGAGACCTATACCGCCGAGTCCTGTGATTCTTCTGAAAGATGCTCTGAGATGGTGAAGAACATAATCCAACATGCATTTACATGGAGGATTGTGATGCCCACATTAAATGTAGAACATCACAATGAATGCATTCAAAAGTTACTTTCAGAAAGAAACTTAAAACAACTTGTTAGTGTAGTAATAAAGTATAAAGTCCTCTATAACTGGTTCTAAGCATACTGTTCAGTACCGCCCATGCACCTGAAGAAGTCTTTGAATGTGACTTTTGAAAAGGTGTAGGAACCATGAAGATGGGTTCATATCCACTTTCTTCAACGGGTTCACACATTCTAAAGGTCACATGTCAGCCCGGTGTGGAGCGCAGTCTGTCAGTGTCAGATATATTTCTGGTGGCACAGATATGACTGAAAGTGTGTCCAGCTGAGCCGACAGCCTGAGGGGAACATGAGTCGATGTCCGAGTGAGCTTCAATGGAACTGTAAGCTGTGTAACCGGTCCCTGTGACTGCAGACGAACCTCACCGTTAAAGATGGATCATGTAATTAAGTTTAGCCAACATAAATGTGTTCTGAGTTTGTCACACAGCAGTAAAATGTGTTTTGGGGTCTCGTATCGATACCGGTTCTTAGCGATTCTTGATTCTGATTCTTTGAGGGCGTCAACAGGTCACATGCTTACACCATTCATATGCACTTCATACAGTTTATTTATGGAACCTGTAGATTCAGTTCAGTTCCTTTTGGTTGTTATTGAATAGTATGATCAGCGGTGGGATGTAACTAAGTATATTTAGTCAGGTATTGTACTTATGTTAAGTACCTCAAAACTACTTAAGTTTTTCCATTTCCTGTTACTTCATTAATTATAATTAATATTGCTGTGAAAACATCTCTAAATGTTAAAAGATTGCACTTAAGACCTTTTGAGTGAAATGGTTATTTGGAAACTACAAGAAAAGGAACAACTGCACGCACGCACTTCTGCAGACTTTTGTTTTTTGAAATGACTTTTATATATTTTAAAAGAATTGCACCATGAGCCAAACATAGTCTGTTTCCTGTCTGTTTTTCTGTAGTGGATTAATAAAGTTGTATTGAATTGAATGATTAGAAACGTAGATGTGATATGTTCCCCTTGAAACGTGAAACAATGCAGTTTCCTAGTATCTGAACATTTTAGTGGGACGGTCTGGTCTTAAAGTTTGGTATGAGGATGTTAGCATACTGATGCTAACCTTTAGCTCAAAGCATGTGCCTTAGAGAGCCGGAGCAAAGCTGTTCCCTGTAAGATCTGAGAGAAGAGTTTTATAACCTCAGGAGACTGAACGGTCTCCACAGTGAAAGTGTGACCTCACATCTCATGTTGGGAGAAAGCCAGAGCAGCTCAGGAGAGATTAAAGGCCTTGATTGGATTTTTAATATAGCAATAAGAGTTAGGTGTTTATGTGATGGTGCAACACATCAGCCCAGATTTGCATGTACTGTTTAATTTATTT
This sequence comes from Cottoperca gobio, assembly GCF_900634415.1. Taxonomy (NCBI): domain Eukaryota; kingdom Metazoa; phylum Chordata; class Actinopteri; order Perciformes; family Bovichtidae; genus Cottoperca; species Cottoperca gobio. Next base: position 2,247,760 of record NC_041363.1, read on the forward strand.
ATTGATCAATATTCCTCTGCTGGGACACTACAGCTGCTGCGGGACGTTGCAACATTTACATTCCACATTTTAAAACGATATCTGTGGCTCATTGTCTTTAATTATCTTCAAAGTTTAGAAGCTGAACAGAGAAGCGTTTTATTTCCTCCAGAGCATTTCTCATACACGGTTTCACAACAACATCAATATTTGACCAACACATTTTAAGACTTCATTACAAAATGATCATTAATAGGAAAAAAACAACCACATCAGTAAATCCAGAGAAACAGAACATGAATATTACAGTTACAAGTTCAACAATACACAGAAGTCCAGGTTTGCAATGCAAGCCACGAACATATCGTGTACAACACAGTTTGTCTTCCTCCACAGCTGCTAAATAATTCATGTTGGGCACTGATCTGATTCAAATGAATCCAACAGTAACATTACAACCTACTGCACCACCAACAGCTGTTACACATGACACCTGAGCTTTACATTTACAATACACATTTAAATACTGCTGTTTTTCACTTGTTCACTGTCGTATAGTGAACAACAGCCATACTTACCCAACAAGGCACACTATCAACTCGTGACTGGGTTAATAATAATAATAATAATAATAATAATAATAATAATAATAACCCTGCACACAAGGCCACGACCCAGAAACATTCAAGTCCCACAGCGACACAAATATTACCACTTTAACATGTTTCAGAATAAACACTTATTTTATTATATAGTTATTTGGTTGTGGTTCTTGTACATAATCTGTACCGTGCACATGTTTTATATTTTTATATTTTATGTATCTGTCTTGCTGTAGTGTAGGGGTTCCCAAACGTTTCAGCCCGCGACCCCCAAAATAACGGTGCCAGAGACTAGCTGACCCCCCACTGTCCCCGGAGATGACTGAAACATAAGAGAACGTGCGCACAGGACGCGCGCACTAATAGGCGTATCCAAACACGAGCATAACGACAACACAAAATAACAGAACAGCCTGACCACCATGATATGAGTTTACATTACAGTTACTGTAAGACAAAAGAACATCTCAGTCAAGGTAATAGCCATAACCTGTAGCACTGAGTGAACATGTGAACATTGTTGCCACGCACATTTACAGTTTGGGAATTACTGTGTGTCAGCGTTAATCTCACCTCATGAGATGGGTGGGCACTATGTCCATTTCAACTCGCGCAGTCCAGCCATCCACTTTCCTCTTCACATGTTAAGTCTGTTCAATGTGTCAAATATGCAAGACAAATACGCTAGCCTTGTTAACCTGGGTCAGTCAGCTGGGACCCATGCTCCATCAGAAATAAGCGCACCTCGTCCCGCAGTTCATACCGGCGGCTGAGAACACTTCCCCGGGACAGCCACCTGACTTCTGTGTGGAACAGCAGGCCCTGATGCTCCGATCCCAGCTCATTACAGAGAGTGGCGAGCAGCCTGGTGTTGGGTGGACGTGATTTTATGTAGTTGACCATTTTTATCGCAGTCTCAAGAACACTTTAAGCTCTGGGTCGAGCGCTTTACTCGCAAGAGCTTCTCTGTGGAGAACACAGTGCGTAACGTGTACGTGGGGCGCCACTTGTAAGACTCTTGCTTTTAGTCCTTTCTTTCCCCCCAGCATTGCTGCAGCACCGTATGTGCACACACAGATGCACTCATCCCAAGACACTCCCTCTTCTTTTAGTTTGTTGTCAAGTTTTGTGAAAATGTCCTCGCCTGTGCTCTTAACCTCCAGCGGGGGCAAAACAGCATGTCCTCGTTAAGTTTCCCCTCAAAGCTGTTTCTGACGAAAACAAGCAGCTGGGCAGAGTTTGATACATCTGTGGATTCATGTAACTGCAAAGCATATTTCCCTTTCTTCACTCAATCAGCTGACACTTTATGTCCTGGGCCATGTCCGTGATGCGGCGGGACATGGTCCCGTCAGAGCGGCACTGCTTCTAGCTCCCGCGCCTGTTTATCCCCATGCATTGTCCGACTCATAGCATAGCAGCAGGTGTTATTAGGCTTTCCCCCGATTGTGTGTGGCTTTTTTTTGCCTGTGCAATTAAATATGCCACCTCATATGATGCCTTTTGAGCCATTATCTGCACTATTCTAAGTGCTTCTTATTCTGTTCTAGTTTAGTTCATTACTTTATTTGACAGGCACAGTGCACATTATATTATAATGGGTATTAGCATCTGTCGGCCTCAGGCAGGCAACAGTTAAAAGCAGATGTGAGGAATAAACACCAAAACAATAAGAACAGATGCAGAGCCTGCGTTACATAGAGACAGGTAGGTTGTGCAGTATGACAGTGACGTGTCCTTGAGGCTTCTTGTCTCACTGATGTTAACCATGTTAATGTCCACAACCTGTCAGACAGCACGTGATGTGCCGGAGGATCAGTGTTCATGAACATTTTGGATCCATTAGTGGACATGCAGTTTCAGTTTCAACAGTCCAGTCAACTTTTCTTTTTAACGTGTGACAGATTCAGTGATGCCAACGTGTTCAATACATTCAACACTACGAATATCTTCCAGGAACAACAATCAACACTGTTGCCTTCTGTCGGCTGTGAGAACCAGTCCTGTGACACAGACTTCATCTTCATCTCAGCAGATGCAGAAACATCACAAACCCCAGACAGGAACATATTACTGATGGCAACAACACGTGTAATTGTTCACATATGAAGTGAAATGATATTCTGAGATAGTTACTGTTGAAGAAAGGGTTGTAGATTATGTTTGAGAAGCCAAACACAAGTTATTTACAGTATTGTGAACACTGATGGAAGTTGAGGTAGCTGACCAACAGCTTTTATATGTTTTATAATGTGTAATACTGTACGGAGAGCTTACACTGACTGACATCTACAACGCTGTGGAGGTAGATATGTAACATAACATAATAACATGTATATTACAATAACCATCATATGACCGTTGTAAGCGTGATAAAGGAGGCATGTTGGAATGAGAAATGTGATGTTCTATATAAAGGTATCATAAACATGAAGCAACGTTTCATTTCCAGTTTAACAAGAACCTCAAACACATCCTTCAACAGTCGGATTGTTGTTATATAATAAGTACAATTGGGGTCACAAAATCACAAAAAGTCTTTCAGTGGGATCAGCTGGTAGAGCAGGCGCCCCGTGGCCCCCCCCCCCATGCTGAGTCCTGTTGTGACCACAGGAAGGGAAATATCCCAATTGACCAATCTGTCTGAGTGTTTCCCATTTCAAAGAGCGCAGCTTGGCGTTATGGCAGCGCAGAGAGGATGTTGTTTTCTTGACGATGTCGAAATCCGGAGCAAGATTGTGCAGGGCCCAAATATCTGTCGAGACCGAAGAGGTGTGTGTGTGTGTGTGTGTGTGTGTGTGTGTGTGTGTGTGTGTGTGTGTGTGTGTGCGCGCGTTCGTTCGTTCGTTGTTTAATTTCTTATATCCTTTGTGATTTAAAAATGACTGCATAATTGTATTTAATTAAAAATGATGAAGTACTTAAAGTTAAAATGCCGTTAGAAGTACACATTTACTCGGTCAAATGAAATGCATTACCTGTTAAAATGATGACAGCAGCTGTGCATGTGTTGTGTTCATTTAGTGCGCGTGCATTTGTAAATTAATTTAAGGTTCTAATGCTGGATGAAATAGAAATAGTTGGAAATTACAAATGTGTGTATCTTGCTATTGACATTTATTTGAGTTGCCTTGTAATATTTATTAATTCTCTGTTCTGTTTGTTTTCTATTCAAAAGGTTTTTCACCTAAATACCTGAGCATCACGTGTAATTACCTCGTCTGAGGAGGAAAACACAGCAATTTGGTCTTTGAGTGAAATCCAGTTAAAAAACCTTTCCAGTAGGGAAGCTGCACATTTAGAAAATAACTTGACACCAATTATACAATAAGCCCAGGGTACATGGGGCCACGTTCAGTGGTTTCATCATATTATGGCTTCATTGGTTCATGTCTGGCCATCATTGTGCACACTCGGATATCCACGCCTGATGCACTGAAGCTGCCCGTTGACCAACCCTCTCTGACCCCTCAGCATTACTGCCTTTCTTATGTACCACTGTCATTTCTAACCCTTGATCTGGAAGACTTCCCCCTGAGTGGACTGCCACACACGCCACCTTTACACTCTTATCCACGTCTGCTATTTCATTCAACTGGTTGATGTTATGGACTCGATTTCTCAGCCCCAAAACAAAATGATTGTGAGTGTTAGTGACATCTTTGCAGTCCATCCCTCTACAAGGTGCTTGCACAGACTTGTCTTTCCTGCCCCACATGGCCGTCCTGCTCCACAGCTGGCACTGGATGAGGCAACAGAAGGGCCTGGACTTGCACATCGCCTGGAAGCCCCTCTTAAAGTTCTCATTGTAGTAGCCGTAGATGATGGGGTTGATGCTGGAGTTGGAGAAAGCCAGCCAGTGGGCGAAGGGGAAGATGTAGCTGGCCAGTAGTTCCAGCTGGTCTCTGTCCAAGCCTCCGTAGTCGGTCATCATCATGAGGGTCCACAGTGGTAACCAGGACAGCATGAAAAGCAAAGCCACCAGGATGAGCATCTTTATCACCTTCATCTTTTTCTGAGAAATCATTGGCTGACCAGCTCTTCTGCCGCCAACCTGGACTGTGGCGTTGGCCTGCTGCGGTTCTCTGTTTGCAATCACCGAAGAACACAGTTTGGCTCCGATACAGCCGTACATCAGTGTGATGATGGTGAGCGGCACCAAATAGATGTTAGTAAACAGAACCGACGTGTAGACCTTTCTCATCTGAGGGGTGGCAAAGTTTTCGGAGCAGGTGTACAGGGCGGCCGTGTTGTTGAAGTCATTGTTGTACACGGTGTTGTGGAAAGGAACTTTCTCCACAGTCAGTGCCACAGCAGCAGGACACATGAGCACCACCGCCAGCAACCAGATCAACCCGATGGCTGCCTTTGCAACAAATACAGTCGGCTTGGGTTGTAGAGGGTACACAATACAGCGAAACCTGGAGTAGATAAGAAGGAACATTGCCAAACATTAGCTTTATGGCAGACATAAACAAAAGAAGAATATTTATCTTTAACTAACTGAAGTTTAATCTTCCAATAATGTTTTACATTGTTTATTTCATCTTTAAAATCATCAAACTCTCAAACTAAAATGTATTTTCCTTTGGGACACCATGAAATTGACATTTATGGTACATTTTAAGACACATTTGGTGTTGATATCCATGTTTCCCTCAGGATACATTTTAATATCTTTGGTGATCCTAACGTTTCATCTGGCGCAGGGGTGGGCAATTATCTTCCATTGGGCCACATGAACAACAGAAAATAATGTGGAGGGCCGGGCCAAAAGGCTGAACTCAATTCTGCATAATATTAATTGTATTTCTTTATAAAAAGCAGTAAATAGCATTGTTTTGACACGCTGGTAAGAGTATATGTTATAGTTAAGCAATGAAAAAGTGAGGTTGCCTTACAACAAATATCATTTATTCAAACAATGGTAAACAAAATGTGAACGTTTTATTTACCATTTGTGACGCATATTAGTGAACATCTTCAGCCACATTCACTACAAAACACATTTTGAGTTTCATATAGTGTTGGAAAGTTGTGTAAAGTTTCTTAGCATTCTAAAGACATCAACATATTGTCTTTGTGCTCCAAACATTAAACAAGATACATCTTGAACTGTCACTGAACATCACTGAACTGTGATTTTGAGAAAAAGGCTTCCAAAGAAAGTGTCCCAGTTCACTGCTAGTGCCTTTACATGCCTACATTTGTAGTCTAACCACCTCATTTGGTGTTTTTGAGTTCTTTGTTCTTGTTCAGTGAGAGACATCTAGTCTCTGCTGGGCTTTAACGAGTGCATCAAAGTCAGGTTGAATGTCTGAGGTGGAGATGCGAAGCACAGCTGACAGATGATCATCAGTGAGACTTCATTATTGAAAATGTTTGTTCACATATGTAAGAGCCAAAGAGAGCCAACATCTTCTGAGCATGTCTCCTCATGTTTGGAAAGTTCTCCTCCAGCAGAGATCCCGACTTAAAGTGCTCTGCCAGTACTGCATCAGACTGCAGGTCAATGAGTTCCAGCTGAACATCACTGGGTGCATTATCCACACTGCAGGTGAAGGGAGAGGAACTCATGTGCATTTCATCCTCGATTGTTCTGAGATCTTCAAATCTGCCATCCAGTCGTCATCTGAGAGCTCTGGGAAGTCTTTGACTTTCTTCTCACAAAACTCTCGAATCTCTGCTCTCAGGTCCCAAACTCTTTTTAGCACTTTGCCCAGGCTGAGCCATCTGACAGCTGTGTGGTGGCCGATGTCACGATGTCTCAGTCTCATGCTCCTCCAAAAGTGCGACAAACTGTCTGTGGTTCACTGCCCGTGCCCTGATGAAGTTTACTATTTTAGTAACATCAATAACATGGTTAATTTTTAGCACTGACTTGCACAACACATGTTTGTGTATAATGCAATGCAAAAATACCTATTTCTGATCTGGGTCCATTTCAGTCACTTTATCTTGCATACGTTTCAAAAGTCCGACATTTTTCCCTGTAAGACTTGGACAACCGTCCGATGTGACACCTGCCAGTCTGTCCCATTTCAGTCCCAGCGTGTCCGTACACACATTTACCTCGGACATCACAGCTCTCGTCCAAAGCCAAGGAGAAAAAGTCAAAACTTGCTACTTCACGTTGCAGCTGAGACTCCAGATTCCCCGCAATGTCCTCGATCCTTCTCGTCATGGTTCGCCTGGACAGTGGAACTTGCTCAAATGCTTCTTTTTCTTCAGGGCACATTAGTGCTGCAGAGTCCACCATGCACTCTTTGACAAACTCCCCCTCAGAGAATGGCTTACTGTTTTTAGCGACTTTGTGGGATATCACAAAGCTGGTCTCGGTTGCTGCATCCCTGGATGTGTGAAGCTTGGTAAAAAAGCCTTGCTGCTTCTGCAGATTAGCAAAGCTTCCGATGTTCGCGCCCTTTCAGCATCAGTCAAGTTTTTGTATTTCTGCGCGTGTTTCTGTTTCGTCTCGTAATGTCGACTCAAATTGTAGTCCTTAAACACACGGCTTTACCTCCGACTTCAGTAAATAAATACTTAGCAGTCCAATGTTTGTTGAACCCCTGCATTCAGCATCTACCTTTCTTGTTTTAGCACGAGCGGACTTTTTTTGAGGGGTAAGGTAAGGTCGTCTTGTGACCTGATTGTGACAACGATTTTGACGGCTAGCCGGCCAGTATTACTTGTAGCTGTTCACGTGCGTGGTGCGCGCGTACGTAAATAAAGAAAAACAGCACGCTTTTCAAAATAATAGCAACACAGTTAGAAAGTTATTTACACCATGCACGCAATACAATGGTGTTGCTTTTATTTTGAAAATGGTGCTGTTTAAAAATATATATATATACTTTTTCATATATGTTATAATTTACGATCAGACCTGGGCATTGTACGGGGGCCAGATGTGGCCCGCGAGCCGTACAATGCCCAACAATACAATGTTTCCATGTCAACTGCAAACAGATTGCTGAGCAGCTCATGCGCAGTCGGGAACACAGCGGTGGAGATGTTTGTCAGTGTTTGGAAACACGTAGTGACCAAAGTTTCCTGCTGCATCCAAGTCTCCCACAGTCAGCTCGCCTCTCACTGCATCATACATGTCTGTGATCACACGGCCCTGAAGCTGCAGGTTTAACAGTGAGATGCTTCGTTATGTCGCACAAACAGGCCAGCTCACATCGTCCCAGAGATCTGTGCTGTGTTTCCCTTTGCTTCCAAAAACGGCCAGATTTCTTCACGCACCTCGAAAAATCTATTCATCCCTTTCCCTCGACTGAGCCATCGCACCGCCATGTTCAGAATGTATCTCCTCATGAAAAGACTTACATTGTCTCTTATAAAGTTTCCTGTCTATGTTACGGTGCTTATTACATGTTCCATCTCCAGAGCTTTACAACACAGCGCTTCCTGGTGTATGATGCAGTGATACACCGTCAGCTCACCTGCACAGTACTCCCGCTGCATCTTCTCCCGCATCCTGTACTAATTCGCTCTTTTCATCACATGGCAACCCTAACCCTAACCCTGCATTAGATAGATAGATACTTTATTCATCCCGAGGGAAATGTAGGCATCCAGTAGCTTAAAAGACATTATACATTTATTAATGTATAATGGATACGGAGTAAGGATCACATGTTAAAGTGGTCGAGATATGTGACGTGTATTTCGGTGTCCACACTACTTTGTTTGGGTCACATTTGATTGTGATGTGAAAGCAGCCTCAGAGCCCCACAACTGTAATAAGGATACCGAGGAACTAGCAAACACACAACCTTCTTTTGTTCATCCCTCACAAGAAACCTGTTCTCTCTGCTGCCCTCAGGTAGCTGCACCAGCAGACTGAGACACAGTTATTTCCCCAAAGCTATAAGACTCCTAAATAATAATCACACGCACACAAACACACAAAGCACGCAATCCAACCCCGGTGCAATATGATCAATTACATTGAATGCATCTTTTATTGTTTTTCTTAATGCATGTATATAATTCTTACTGCTTTTTATAGTTTACTATTTTATTTCATTTTACATATTTTATTTATTTATACTTGTATAACCGGAGTAAACAGTAAACATCTTATTTATTACACATTCTGTTTTGTTCTATATTTTGGTTATTTGTATCTGTAAATACAATTTCATCTCGTTCTGTTAAGCACTTTGTAACTGTGCTTTGAAAAGTGCTGTACAAATATAGTTGATTTATATTATCATTATTATTATTATTATTATTAACATATCATTTTGTATTTAAATATATATTTAATTGATCTATAAACGTTATTAATTGTATTATCATTTACGTTTTAATTAATTTCTTTCTCCTTGTCGCACGTTTCTGCACAGTTGAGCGTACACACTTTAGTACATGCACACGAGCTCAACACAAAGCTCACACTAATAAAAACAACTATTCTGCACCATATTCAAATCTTAGGGCCAGACAAAAGAGGAAGATGTTTTTTTATTTTGCATTTTGAGAATAAAGTTGAAATGATGATAATGAAGTCGAACTTTCAGTATATGCGCTAGTAATAGTTTGATTAATTCTCATGAATTCAACGTTTATTCTAGATATTTGGACGTTATTCTCAAATTGCAAGATAATGAAAAATCTTCTTCCTCTCATTTTTTCACCTCATGCTTGGCCTTAAAATCTTGCGTACTTTGTTATGTCCTGTGTTACTGTCCATCTAGTTTGTCACCTGTTCTTACTGCCTCATTGCACTAGTAAAGGGGGAAACAACAAATTCACCTTTCCACAGCGATGGCCACCAGGGTGAAGACTGATGCAGAAACAGACATTCCCTGCACAAAGCCGCTCGTCTTGCACACGATGTTAGAAAAGGACCAACCTGTTGACAAAGTGACAAACGCTCAAGAAAGTGGCTGCAGCACAGTGGGAACACAGTGACGTCATTATCACTCCTGGAGGATTGTTCAGAAATCTGTTGTCGTGCTCTACCATCCTCCAGGTCCTTTGGGGGAGTTTTTGGAGGAATTGGACGTTCTCCTTTCCAACATCCCTGAACATGGATGTTGGAAAGGATGTGAAACGGCCCTCCGCTCGTACTTCTCGGTGACTTCAACATCCAGTCAGAGTCAAAGGACTTAATATCTCTCCTGTCTCTCCTGGCTTTACATCTCTGATCACTTTTTCATATCTACTCTCTCCCCCTCTCCCAATCTAACAAACTTATCTCCCCGAAAACTGTACCCCTCCGTTGTAACCTCCGCTCCCTCTTTCCCTCTTCTCTTGACCCAGCTGTGCTCTTGGCCCTCCCTTCTCCTGACTCCTTCTCACTCATGCTTGCCAACTCATGCTTGCCAACTCTGCCACAGACACTCTTCTCTCTACTCTGTCCAGACCCCTCCAGCTCCCTGGTTGGATGACTCTGTGCGTGCTAACAGAACCATCCTACAGGGAGCTGAAAGAAAATGGCTGAAATCAAAACACTCTTCTCTCCTCTGTCTCTTCTTCTATTTCAGAAGCAAAAAAGCACTTTCTTCCAACTAAAAATTCAATCCTCTTTCTCCAACCCCAAAAAACGTTTCTCTATCTTCTCCACCCTCCTCAACCCGCCCAGTCCCCCATCTCCTTCTTCCCTCCTACCGTCCCACTTTGTCAACTACTTTGTATAAGAGATAGATGACATACACTCTTAATTTTCTGACTTACCGCATAAAATCAACTGTTCACCATCCACATCACTTCCCCCCACTCTTATTTCTTTCTCCCCCCTCTCTTCAAATGAAGTTCTATCTCTCGTTACCTCCACCACCTGCCCTCTGGACCCCATCCCCTCTCACCTTCTCCAGTCTATTGCTCCTGACCTCCTTCCTTTTCTCACCCATCTCATCAACACTTTAACATCTGGTTGCTTTCCAAACAATCTTAAGGAGACAAGAGTGAACCCTCTCTGAAAGAAACCCTCACTCGATCCTTCTGAAGTCAGACCTGTCTCTCTTCGTTCTTTTCTTTTCAAAGCACTTGAGCGTGCAGTCTTTAATGAACTCTCGTCTTACCTTCACCAGAACAACCTTCTCGATCCGCACCAATCTGGTTTCAAGGCAGGCCACTCAACTGAGACTGCCCTCCTCGCTGTCACTGAGGAACTTCACGCTGCTAGATCAGCCTCCCTCTCCTCTGTTGTCATCCATCAGGACATTTCTGCTGCGTTTGACACAGTGAACCACCAGATCCTCCTCAACACCCTCCAAGAACTGGGAGTCTCAGGCTCTGCTCTCTCTCTGCTCGAATCCTCCCTAAAGGGTAACTTGGAGAGGGGCTCTGTTGGACCCTTGTCAACTCACCACCGGGGTACCCCAGGGCTCCGTCCTGGGTCCGCTCCTCTTTTCTCTGTACACCAACTCAATTGGCTCTGTCATTCACTCTCATTGCTTCTCCTATCACAGCTACAGCTCTGAAAACTAACATCCCTACAACTAACTTGTGGCAGTCAGGAGTTTGGCAGACGGGAGCACTTCTGGCGGTTTTACCTGTGATGAGATTGTCCACCAGTGTTATAGGGATGCAGAAGAGGCCCACCAGTATGTCACTGACAGCCAGGTTGAGGATGAAGAGATTGGTGACTGTGCGCATACGTCGGTTTTCCAGTACGATGAGACACACCAGGCTGTTCCCCACCATACACAGCAGGAAGAGGAATGAGTAGGCCAGGATGTAGAGGACAGACACACACAGAGAGTGCTGATAGTAGGGCAAGAAGGTAGTGGAGATGTCTGCAGCGCCATCGAGGCTGGTGTTTATAGCGGCCGCTGTGGTGTCTGATCCCTCCTCCGTCCCCTCCTCCAACACATTGTCCATTCTTCGGATGAAGCAACGCTGCGGGGAAATCAAAGTGACAAAAGAGATTATTTTAGAGGTGTGTAAAATCATGAGCCAGCCCTAATTAACAGCATTATTAAAAGGATGACCAGAGAAGGCTCCATATCATGATTTATTGGGAGAAACCAAATAAGTGTGTCAGACATTCAGCACCTCTTTATGGCACAAATTAACCACATTTTCCCGCTAACTGCGATGATTTGATTGTCGAATCAGGCTCCTCAGATCAAATCGTCCATTATTTGGGGACACCCCTAGATCACTAGTCGGAATCTTTTGTTATTACGGTATATTGTTTTAGATTGCGTGTCACCAACCTCGTTCAGCAGGGGCTTATTGGATTGTTTGGAAGGCTACAGAACGTTTAAACGTTATTAAGTTAATACTCTGCCAAACCTACAAACTTTAGAGCGAGATCTGCTGGAGCAACGCGTTCACCCCCAACGGAGGGGCGTCGGTGGACCTCAGGGAGAACCAAAGAGGACTCTGGTACAGAACCCCATTTTATTAGTATTGGTACTTGAAAGTATCGACAGTGAATGACCGTATTCATGAGTTGTGTCGATGTGCAACAGGGAACTACTCGCAGTTAAGCTGGCGTTGTAGGAGTGGGGACCGAGCAGCCGTTCATCGTCTGGATGGATCACAGGAACCTGATTTACATTCAATCCGCCAAGAGACTAAATTCCCGACACATCTGTACTTGAATACTTTATTAGTTGGAACAATGTTTGGGCTGCGACTGTTTCACAAGAACACAAGTTCCTCCCAAAGATCTCTGTACTGTTCGCTCTTTAAGGAAGGCTCCTGCGTACCATTGGTGGTACGTGGACCACAGCTTTATGAATCACTGCATTAGCCTCTTAGTGCACTTACATCTCTATTGACACATATGTTTCAGCTCACAGAGTGATTCCCCGTACATCAGCCCCGTAATATTCTGCTTCCATATAATCCTTCAGATGTATAGACGAGGATGTGCATGTGTTTCTCTTCTCCACCTCGAATATGTGTTTCATGTGTTTCAGGTAAAAACATGTGTAAGACAGTTTAAGGGAGTTTAAAGCAGTTTAACCTCCTAAAATGTGGACGGGCCGTCATGTGTTTCTTTACATTTTCAGAGAGGTTGTATCTTGCCCTGTGTTGTTTACAGTCCACCATGCTGGATGTGGTACCCAATGCCATAGAAAGCTTAGAATCGCGTCTATTTAGCGAGCAAAACGGTTTTGAGATCACAATCACAACAGCAGGTACATTCAGCGTTTCAAACTAGCAAGCAAATCAATAATAAGCCAACAAAAACACTCTTGTGTCATTGCAGAGGTCCTATATATCGATTCCAGTAAAAAACATAGTGATCTTGAACATTGTCACATCGATAAATATCCATGAACAGCTGTTGCAATCTTTGAAATCAGCTGATTGATGTGTGTTATTTTACTGTTTATACAGAGACCGGCCTCTAAGCGTTCGATTGACACTTCATTTGAGCCAATCGGAGCTTCCATGCGTTATCTACAGCCATCAAGAGCCAATGAGTGTCAACTTGATAAGGAAGTGCCAGCCCTCTTCTTTTGTTTACAGACGGAGCCAGCTGCAGCCGAGTCTCCCGGTGACTTACGTATCTTGTAGCCAATGAACTGCTGAACAAGACAATATGCTACTTCAATGTTTTTACAAATGTTATTTAATTATTTTTATTGTATTTATTATTAAGTTCAGAAAGAAAAGAAAAAAAATACAAACAATGTGTTTATACTTACTCTGTGTCATTACTACTGACAGGGAATATGAGTATATAATAGTTATTTATGAAATAAATATGATGTGTTTTTGTTCTGAAATGTGAACCTGAACTTGGTAACACTTGGTGCTGTGTGTTCCAGCTCGGGACTACCAGCTATACCCATCTTCAGGCATCTTTTTCAACAACAAACTTCAGGCAGAGTTTATTTTCTGCAAATTCAGTATATTCAGACCACTATTACTCAGTGCCAGAAGCACTTGGAGTGATTCTTCACTGTTTTACAAGAACAATAAGAGAGTTATCTTTTGAATGAGACCAAAATCATCTGGTGCAAATGGTTGAAGAGCAACTTTCAATTTACTTTGGATATGTCGTTTGTAGGTATTTCGGGTAAATTCACCCACACTGTAAGAGTGAGATAGTAAAGTCGGCTATATTTTCTGAACTCTTAACCCTTTCATGCATTGAGGTCACTACAGTGGACCGCTATTCAAAAGCTGTTTTATTGTATATGCGTGGGTTTCAATGGTATAGTTGCACATCAGCCACTAAAGTGAAGGCTATTGCATCATCCCATACACTGCTACTCAGTTGCAAGCTGTTGTAAATGTAAGAGACATTTCTCAAAACCAAGATGGCCGACAGACAGCCAGAATCTTCCAGTCGCTCATCACTACCTTGCCAATCCTTCTATGGAAAGAGACCCGTGCAGTTATAAAAAAAATTGGTGACATCAAGAAGCAACTAAGGAATCATATAATTCATAAATTGTCAAAGTATTGATTTTATATTTGGGAGGAATAAACTACAATATTGCTACTGTTGTTCTTGAAAAAACTTAATCTGCAGTAACTGTTTTGGCTGTAATTCCATTTATTTATGTTATTAGATGCAATTTGAAGTTTTTGCATTTTCTTTATATTTTGCATGCAGTGTCTTGTGGCTTTGTGCCCTCGGTGCTTTGCCAATTCTCATAGAAGATAGTCTTCTCCAATGAAGGATCTTGTTATTAGTGTCACACTCCCCTCAGTTCTTAAGAGTTCACTGTGAGGATCTTGTTATTAGTGTCCTACTATCCTCACTTCTTAAGAGTTCAATATACACTGACCAATAATATTAACGCAACACTTTTCTTTTTGCTCCCATTTTATGTATGCACATTTTATTTATATATACATATCATTTTATAGTTTTCACATCTTTATATATAATTGTATTAATTTGTTTACATATAAATAAATCTTGTTTTTAGCAATAAAAACACTTTACTGAGGCGGTCATAATTCATGCATGACAGGGTTAACTCCTAAAACCCGCCATTTAAAAAAATATATTTTCATTTTTAAATAATAAACAACAATTTCTAAATACACAGCAGACTTTTTATGGGAGCGTGAATAGTTTTAAGTACTTTAAGTATTTTCGCTCTTTCAGTTTTGTTGAAAGAAAAGACAGTTTGACAGGTTCAACAAAGGAATGCTGAAAAAAATAACAGTGGAAATAATATTTTAATTTAATTTAATTTACTGTAAACTATCGTTTCACTTCTGGAAAAGCATGCAGCAGTAACATCAGCATTCTGTGGGGAGAACAGACGCTCGCCCGCTGTTTGGATATGTATAAATGTATAAATGTATAAGAAACATAATAATCCTACCTGTGTGGTTGCAGACGCTCTTTAACTCGCAGTTATCGACTGTAGAAAATAACACATACAAACAAAAGAAAAGAACAAAGCTTCGTCTGCTGCTCTCCAGATAGTCTAACACTTTACAGCGCAGCAAGCATCAATAATAAAGTTAAAAAGTCCTATTTTATAATTATACATTCATCCAGAGTTCATGGAGTCAGACTGAAGGTCCGCTGCCGGTGAGCCTCGCGCCGCTGTGACTGCTCCGCGTGAGGAGGAGACCTGGAACAGCTGTTAACGTCAGGGCACCTTTATAGTCTCGAGCAGCTTAACAACACTTTCCTAAGGGATCTCTAATAGTGACGCAGTAACTGCACGAAGTTGTGTAAAATCAGTGACATTGATGAATTTTGAGCAGATTATTTAATGTGAATATTGCATCAGAGATCACGTCCCATGTTATTTTTAGGAACTTTTAATACAATTATCTGTCCGTGTGATGGAAATGTCCATATGTGTAAGAAATCCTGTGTTTTAAATTATTTGCAAATAACAAACTGCTGGTGTCTCACTGAATGTCCATGATGACAATAATGTCCTGAGTTATACTATATATATATGTATATATATATATATATATATATATATATATATATATATATATATATATATATATATATATATATATATATATATATATATATATATACATATATATATGTTTAAAAAAAGGGAAGGGAAAGAAAAGGAGAGACCCTTCCCGGAGGCAGCCCGGGGCCCCCTCTGGAGCCAGGCCCAGAGGGAGGGCCCGACAGCGAGCGCCTGGTGGGGTTTGAAATGATGCACCTCCAAATCTGAGGCCATGGCTCTCAGCAGGAAGCCGGTGGATTGCCTACTCCGGGTAGGGAATGAGCCCTTACCCCAAGTGAAGGAGTTCAAGTACCTCGGGGTCTTGTTCGCGAGTGAGGGGACGATGGAGCGAGAGATTGGCCGGAGAATCGGAGCAGCGGGGGCGGTATTACAGTCACTTTACCGCACTGTTGTGACGAAAAGAGAGCTGAGCCAGAAGGCAAAGCTCTCAATATACCGGTCGATCTTCGTTCCTACCCTCACCTATGGTCATGAAGGTCATGACCGAAAGAACGAGATCACGGGTACAAGCGGCCGAAATGTGTTTCCTCAGACGGGTGGCGTCTCCCTTAGAGAGAGGGTGAGAAGCTCAGCCATCAGGAGAGACTCGGAGTAGAGCCGCTGCTGCTTTACGTTGAAAGGAGCCAGTTGAGGTGGTTCATCTAGTAAGGAGCCACCTGGGCGCCTCCCAGGGAGGTGTTCCAGGTACAGCTGGGAGGAGACCCCGGGGAAGACCCAGGACTCGGTGGAGAGATGATATCTCCTCACTGGGAACGCCTCAGGATCCCCCAGTCGGAGCTGGAGGATGTGGCCCGGAGAAGGGAAGTCTGGGGTTCACTACTGGAGCTGCTGCCCCCGCGACCCGATCCCGGATAAGCGGTAGACGATGGATGGATGGATGGTAAATAAATATACGGATGTATAAATATTATAATTACACAAATACATATAACATGTATATATTCAATGTCTCATTTAATTTGTGATTAATTTATTTACTGTAACATGAGGCATTAAATAACATAATTATTCTTTTATTTAAACATGACACACTGAATAAATGAAAGTACATATAAATAAAAATATATATGTAGATAAGTAATATTTTAATAAATGCATAAGTAAATAAATATACAAATATGTAAACATCTAAATAAATAAATAAATAAATACATTTAACATTAATATATTTGATGTCTTGTGAACCTTTGTGGCATTAAATAACAATAAAAATATTAAATACAATTATTTCTTTTGTCATAGGTGTAAGCATTTAATTATATAATTAGCTATGTATTTATGTACTTAGTTTCAACCTTTTAACACCAAATATAACACTATGGATATATGAAAGTATACTTAAATAAACAGAATTATAAATGTGTGAATAACTGAATAAATATACAAATGAATTAAAAACAAAATACAAATGAATAAATAAAACAATATATACGAATGTGTAAATATGTAACTAAATACACAAATACATGTTACAGTATTTGAGCACAGTATCTGAATTAAAAGTAGAAGAGCAAGGCAGTTTTAGAAGTAGTAATATTATTCAGAAATTTACAAAATTGTCAGAGGAATGTCCCTCGGGATGAATAAAGTGTCTATCTATGTGCAAATGTTCACAGTAGAGAGTACGAGGAAGATTATGTAGTGTATGTATGTGCATTAATGTAACATGTAGTATATGAGAGGAGATAAGGGTCTGCTGCTCCATCCTGACTTTATTTATCCTTTAATCTCCTAAAGATGTTTGGGTTAGGTATAGTATGTCATAAAAAGGAATATATATATAAATATTATTTAATTTAAAATGTCACAAACAAGCCTTAATACATAATAAGGATGAAGCCTGACATGTAAAGCTGTGTTGTTGTCCTCAGACGTCTCTAACAGGGAGCAGTGCAAAGGATTCAATAGGCTGCCATACATGCTACAAAACCTTCTGCATAACTATCTTTCCCTCTTTGTAACAGGTGAGTGGAGCAGGAAAGAGAAGTGAAGACACAGATTTAGTCAAAGCTGGAGGTTTTATTCCACAGCGGCAGGTTGAGCATCACCGCACCGCTCGGTTACATGTCGAGCAGAAAATAAATCACTTAAACAAACACGTTTTCACTTCAATGTTTTTATTTATCGCGCAACATAAAACAATATTGTGGGATTTTACCACATACACTATGTATTCACATAATACACCATACAGCTACAAAGAGAGAGAGACTGAACAAAAACACTTTTTATTACATACTGCATCCTTGACATGAAAATAAAGAACCAAGAACAATCCTAAAAACTCAAAAAGGAATGTAGCTGCCAGTCGTGTAGCTTCATTATTTATTTATTTATTTTTGTACGGCCAGGGTCCAAGTCTCTGTCCTACATATGGAGAGTGTTGGTTAAATGAGGTGTTCTTCTAAAAGTGAGCCACACAGAGAGATGCATGTAAATCTATGTGTGTGTGTGCAGTGAAAATATACAAGGTGTTAAGAATAAAAGAGGGGTTGAGTAAAAGGAAGTGCACGACCAGGGAGAGGAAGGGAGGCAGTACACAATTACTCTTCTTGTGTTGTTCAAATATCTTAGCATTCAGTTACAACACACTCAGAAGATCCTTTAAAGAGCCTTTGGTACTTGCACTGCACCAATGTGAAACCCAGATAACAGTCCTCATATATGATTCTATATCTCATCCTAATGAGTTCAAGTACAATATGGAATGAATATTAATAGAGAATATGAACTGTTTGTAGCATCGTAACCAAAGAGTTCATAAAGTCAGCACCAGAGCAGCTTCCCCGTCCTTCAAGCTGCTTCAATCAAAAGTGTTTTCTCTCCACATTCGAAGAGCTCAGAAAAATATTAGCGGAAGTCATTTATCCCTCGATATCAATCGTTTTGAACACAGTGAATTTCAAAGGTGTAGCATCATAGCACCAGCTGACTGACCCCCCCCCCCCCCACATCTAGCTAAGTGCTTGGGAGGAGGCGCCTCTCATGAGAACCATCCACCAAACTCGTGAGACATTAACAAAGTTATTAATCACGTCCACTGTATCCTCAGCACCAATTGTTAGGCAAGTGTGTGTGTGTGTGTGTGTGTGTGTGTGTGTGTGTGTGTGGGCTATGCATTATGGGTAAAGAGTAAAATGGCCCCTGCACCAGTCACACTACTGTTGGCTGTGTATCATGTGATTCATTATTACAAAGTAAACACAGGAGCGTCAAGTTCATACTTACTATGATGCGCACTAGAGAAGATGATGGTAGAAACATCTAAACAGCAGGGAGGCATCTCTTACCTGATCGTCTAACACAACTGACAAAGACTTCTGGGATATTACTCGCTAACACATCGCTAATGATTCACCTCAGACTGGCTCTGCAACAACAGTATGTTCCCAAACACCCCCCCCTCCCCCTTTGGATGCTGTCCTCCACATGATCAGTAAGATGTGTGAAGGGAAACTCTGCTCATATTTGGGGGAATAGTTCAACATTTTGGGAACTCTCATTTCTGTACGCTTAGCTTAGCTTAGCATAACGACTGGAAACAGCTAGCCTGGCTGCCAACCAGAACTTAATCCGACAATTTTACAGGAGTTGCCCTCTGTACGATAATTATTGAATTTGTACGATAAATTAACTCTGTGTACGATCAATAATGCCAAAAGTGCCATAATTTGACCAATCTGTGGCGCTTACATTTAGTAGTTGGCTTTAGTCTGCGCTGTCTCGTTCTGATTAATTTCCCGATTTATCGTACGTCTGTGTTTACGCATCTCTTCACACCTGACCTCCTGCTTGGCGTCGGCTATAATGTTGATGAACGTGAAACGCGAGCACGGCTGACGTTCTCTCGCTCACTGCTTAAGGAATGATGTGTTTGAATCCAGTTGTTCTTAATGTTTGTCTTCAGTTAGCTTAGCTCACGGTGTGAACTGTCTTACTGCAGAATATTATCGGGCTTCTAGTCGTGCTGTCGTGATTTCATGTTGAATATTAGTTGCTTTAAAAAACAAAAACAATGTGCGTGGATCTATATGTGTCAAAAAGTACTTGTGTCTTGTAAAATGATACGGCTATTTGTTCTCATGCTTATGACTCACAAACCATCATTTAACTTTACAATATGAAGACATGTTAGACTCTGCTACAATACATTATAACTATGAGAGTCTTTATGCTAAGCTAAGCGGGCTAAATATTTAGCATACAGACGATCAATCTTCTTATTTTACTCTCAGCAAGAAAGTGAATAAACATATTTCCCAAAATGTCAAACTCTTCCTTTAAACAACAAACTGCACACATCAGGTTGTGTTTAGATGTGTCCTGTTGCTTAGTAACATCATCACTATTTATCTTCGACAAGCTTTTCTCACAACGTCATTAAGTTGTGATTTCTCTCTGTGGACACCTGCTGCAGAAGCTTTAATACAATTCACACTTTGTAGGTACGAGGTTTAGCTCAGAGAACTGCATCATGGGGGGTCCTGCAGTTACTTTAGGAGTCAGTGTGGTTTCAGGTTACATAACTGGGCTGATGGATGTGTGTTTAGAAAGTGACAGGTGTCAGTTCACATGCTGACAGTACAGTACTTAGGGAATGAAAGCAGCAGTGTTACTGAGCACACACTTAGACACAACACGTGTTGTTTACTGTCGACGGCTGGCAAACACTTCAAAATGCCCCCTTGTCCTTCATGGTTCAGTTACTATCCTCACCACTTAAATAATCTTACCTAAATATTTTAATATTTACATTTTTATCTCTCTTGAGAAAACAAAACAGAAACAAACAAACTAAGTTTCAAGTTGTCAATAATCGGCTCTTTCTTTACGTCATTAAAATCAAGATTAAAAGTGCTTTTATAAATCTTTTCTTCTCTATGTACAATTTGTATTAGCTATATAAAACAAAGACAATCATTATCATCATCACCATGTAGTAATAAATAAGTACAAAATAAAAAAAGGAGGTTAAAATGAGTGTGGAGATCTTGAACACAGAGACATGATTCTCTGCCCTCAGCAGCACGTTGTGACTGTGAGCAGTGTGTGTACAGCGTGAGGCAGAGAGCTGCAGACCCTCGGGAGAGCTAACGGGGTCTATCACTGATGACCGCGGCCAAACAACCACCCAGCCTCCAGGAGTTAGCCTGTATCCAAATCTCTTACTTGCTCATTTTCATTGCAAGTAAACCATGTCACCGCTTGTGTTCAGATCAAACAGTCACATGGTTGATGCCTGAAAACAAAAAGCAGTGATTCTAACCAGGCTGTCAAATAGTCTCTTTGGCTTTTCTCTTTCACACCCTGGAGTCACTTTCAGACACACGCACAGTGACAGATTCAATGATTCAATGCACTTGCATTTGGTGCCAACTCCTAGAAACTACAGTCATTGTTCCAAGGTCTCCTTTTAGATCTCAGTCTTTCCTTTCTCTGTGAATGTGTTACCATCAATGCACCAGATGACTTGCTCTGCCTACAGTACAGTGTACAAAACAACTTTGCCACAATAAAGTGCAGAAAGCAGCTCAGAAGGAACCGTAGCTGGAGCTCAGTGACAGAGCTGCATCCACAGGGCGGACACTTTGACTGACAGGCTGTGTGCTGCCTGCAGAAGGACACACCTCCCTCTGCTCCAAGATGACAGCACCATGCAGAGGAAGGAGTGGGCCCTTCACAGTGAATCAAGTGTAACAGGAGAGCACCAGCGTGTGTGTGTGTGTGTGTAGGAGCACCAAAAGCACTTCTGCTTGAACCCAGGATGGGCATCTCCACACTTCATTCACAAACAGCACCTTCACCTTGAGCTGCTTTGGTCCACGCTAGGTCAGCAGACAGGGAGAGCCCCCTCTACTGGCCATGGATGGGTGGAGCAGCAATGCAAGGCTCTACTGCTGCTTGTAGGATTGTTTGTACACAGCACTTTGAATCTGCAGTCACTGCTGCCCTCTAGAGTTCACACTGGGAGCTGCTCACCTCTACTTGTGTTATAGGAAGAACAAGTGTGCCACCTGTTCCCTCTCTATGTGCTCATCTGCAGATCTGGGTCAAGTGGCATTTGTAAATAGTATCACTTGTTTGATCCTCTGTGGAGCACAAGATAAGTTACAGGAACACATGGAAAGCAAAGGAAACTACTTCTCATTGCATGACACATTTCCTCCACCGATATCATTATTCTGCTTCTCCACCTCGGTCCAAACACATTCACTCTTCAATACTAGTGGAGCCAGATGAGAGTTGGAGCACCTGAGTACAGCATCAAGAGCCACGAAGAGAAGCCGGAGGAATGGAAATCCATCAGAGCTGCAAGTTGAGCACCAGTCGAAAAGCTGGAGGAGGAGCACGTCATCCAACGACAAGAGAAACAGCAATTTCCTCTCCAAATTTGGGTTTAAAGGGTGATTTGCAATTATTCTTTAACCTGGGCGTTATTTTCCTACTTTTTTGCATCACATTGGATGGTTTTATTTATGACTTTAAAGTTCAGTTTTAGAGTTCTACAGGATCTGCACAGATCAAAACTAAGCGCTGCTCTTCAGCTGTGTTCATGGAAGAGTCCTTTTATGTGTTTCTACTTCTTACAGTAGAAACATCCAAAGTATACAGCACAGTATAATCGTTAGTGCAAATACAGCTTTAAGTTCCACTGCACTGTGTTGACAGCTGCAGTTTGTTCCTGTCTTTCCTTCCTTCTGTCTTTCATGTCATGTAGACACTAATAGAATATATTCTGTGTGTTTATAATGCTGTGAGGCTGACCTGCACTCATTTTCTTAGCTAATGGGAAAAATCTGACACAAATACCAGGATACAGTTTATATAAGTTCCAGGCAATAGAAAATATACAAATGGATTTTGTCAGGTTCCAGTTCAGTGTTACTGTTTTGTGTATTAGACTAAAGTGCTGCTGGTAAACTAGATCAATGTCAGACTAAGAAAC
The DNA here is from genome assembly GCF_900634415.1 of Cottoperca gobio. Classification (NCBI taxonomy): domain Eukaryota; kingdom Metazoa; phylum Chordata; class Actinopteri; order Perciformes; family Bovichtidae; genus Cottoperca; species Cottoperca gobio. The sequence continues at coordinate 2,270,172 of NC_041363.1, forward strand.
GCACATTTGAATAAAAAACTAGGAACTAGAGGCCCAGGTTGATTTGTAACTAACGTGCCTTAAAATCAAAGATACATATCTGTATATTGTGAAAATAGAGATATATATCTAAGACAAGCCTACTAGAAAGGCTGTTTCTTTTGTTATATATACGTACGTATGATTACTGTAATATTAATTTGCTGTCTTGCCCGGCAGATAATGGCTCCTCCTGTAAGTACAGCTGGAAGATTGACAAGAACAAAGGAAATCAGAAACAGAAAAAAGGGAAAACATTTTCCAAACATGGAAAAAGCTGACTGACTCTGACTGATTGATTTACAAAAATATATAACCAAAAAACAATCACATCATTAATAATAACATTAATGAAAACAACAATAATAAAAAAAACAAGTCTTCATTATAATAATACCTGTAATAACAACATTGACAGTAACAATAGCAATCATAATAATATTGATAATAATAGCAATAATTAGAATCATTAAAATTCTATGAACAAGAAAAAGCGATGGAGTTCCTCTCCAGGGAAGAGAGAGGAAGAGCACCACAGGCAGTGTGTCTGAAGCCCAAACCACTGCCTGACATGAGGTAAAAAACAATAAAAATGTCCCCTCCTCCAAGTGGACTGCGAAGGGGGCAGGATGGAGAGATGCCAGACTGCGGGACGGCTGAGAGACATTCATCCTGCTCATCGCTCCCCCCCCCCCCCCCCCGCCCCCACTGCACCACTCTGTGACCATCAGTCTGTTTGTGAAGGTCTGACTTCAGACAAAGTGGCTGTAGGGTCCAGTGAGGCGGGTGGAGGCATAGGGAGACACAGTAACCATAGAGGAAGTGTGGAACGTGGGGGCTAACCGCGTCACCGGCCCCTCCCTCTTGTCCATAGATTGTCCAGGTCCTGGACTGGCACCTGCCGCCGTAGCCCCCCATTTGCGTTTCTTCCCGAGGGCCTTGATGTCCTCCTGGGAGAGGCCGAGGAGAACCGCTTCCTGCTGCCTCTGCAGCGCTCGCTCTGCCAGCAGCTTCATTTTGGCCTCCCATATCGCCAGGCCGTGCAAGGGCTGGTTGAGGTTCTTGTGCTGGTAGAAGACCAGGGAGATGCGGGTGGGGTGGGAGCGATCAGGCTTTGTGAGCGGAGTGGTAGCGTGTAGTTCCCGACGGGCACATTCAATCAGGATGGAGCCATGGGCCGGTGCTACCGCTACACCGCCAATGTTGGAATCCAGGAAGTTGTGCTCGCTGTCGGACCACACCTCATCTTCGTCCATGCGGCCCTTGTTGCTCTCGGCGTTGCTCTCGGCTTGGCTGGGATTCCAGCAGGCCTGATCTGACTGCTGCAGGGCGTCAGGGAAGAGGCGACCCTCGGGGGCAGGGGACAGGGTGCTGCCCGCCAACGAACCTCCACAAGACTTCCAGGCGTTCTCCTGCAGCCCATGGGGAGTGGGACACCGACTTTCCCCGGTCTTGGACCAGATCTTGTCAGGGTAGGCTCCTGCGGGGTTGCTGTGCTTCAAACCAGGGCTGTATGCCGCCGGCCCCATGGCCCACGGATTTGGCTGAGGACTGGGAGCCGGGCTGGCCCAGTGTCTGGGGGTTCCTGGCTGTGGTGTAACTGAGCCTGAGTGAGAGCCGCCAGGCTGTGGTGTACCTGGGCGTATTGACCCTTGGTGTATGTTTCCTGGGAGCGCTGTGCCTAGGTGAGGGGATGGAGATGGAGAGGGATGTACCTGCAGTGATGGCGATGGGGCAGGGGAAGCCATGTGGGGATTTGAGCCAGGGTAGGATGTCCACTGCTGCGGGTAAGGAGAGTGATGCTGCTGCTGCTGCTGATGATGATGTTGCTGCTGCTGCTGCTTGTCCGAATTCAACAAAGAGGCTTCAGCACTTAGTTTAGGATTCAGATGGCCTTCCCAGTTAGTGTGGACGATACTTCCATTAAGCTTGTGCCCTGGCCAGGGTGCAGGCTGGGGAGTGGTGCTGGGTGTGTTGGGACCAGACTCGCTCTGCATTGTGCCTTCGTAGACTGGTACGTCCATAGGCTCCTGTTTGATGAGTGGAGTGCCTCTGTTGGAGGAGTCGGAGCAGACAGAGGAAGGACGGGACTGGTTGTAGTCTGCAGGCTGGATGTAAGCGCTGTGGTTTGCTTGGTTGGCGTGCTCTGGGTGGCTCGGGTAGGACTGGGCCAGACGGGCCTGAAGGCTCTGAATATCCGGCTTCGTGTCGACCTGGACAGCCTTGCTGCCTGCTTTGGGCAAAGAGCCATTTCGACCCTCGTAGGTCCTCAGCTTAGGGCGGAAAAGTGCATTGGGGGGGTAGTTGTAGTAGCCATAGTGCATTGGGGGGAGATTGTGGTGATAACCGTTTACTGGGTCGGGTGCAGGGGGCTGGCCAGTTGGGGGGAGGCCTCCTCTTGCATAGTAGGCAAGGTGTGGATACATCCTGTTGAATGGGTCTGCTGCCTGCACAGGGTATCCATCTATGGATCCATTGAAGGGCTCCTTCTTGATATTGGGCTTCACCTCTTGTTTTATAATTGCTAAAACAAAAGAAAGATAAATTACAAACTTAACTTCAAATGCATTTCAGTTTTGAATTGCTTATGTCTAAACTACTTTGAAAGCTTTGCAGGTTACCAGTTACCAGTTACTTCCCACTGGAAGAAATGATACGACAGCAAAGCTACTGGAGGGAGAAATCTAGTTCGGTTAACTGAAGCTGCTCAACAAAGAACAAAAGCCTCAATTAAGTGATTAATTGCTTTTGTGCTCAATTGTCTTTAAATTGTGTTTAATGAATATTACTCAGTGTCCTCTCTTTGTGTGCCGTATAGATACAGCTCTACTGTACATTTGTTGGAAACAATCAAAGAACAGTTACTCAAAAACAAACGACTGACCTTTGTTGTCTTGAGATTGAGGGGACCCGGTGACGCAGACCTCGGCCTTCACCACTGTCTTCTCTGGCGTCTCCCCTGCCTGCTGCAAGAGTTTGTTCTTCTTCTTCTCAGAGTTGGCCTTCTTGGCCTCCAGTCTGCGCTGTCGGCACGACTTGGCAGGTTCGGGCAACTTGCGTACCTCACGGGGGAAAGCCTGAAGCACGTGGATGGCTCCCGTCTGCATTTTGAGACGCTGGGCCTCCTCACTGCCAAACTCATCAGTCTGGGAGATCCTGTAAAGAGGCAACACGTGGAGCTGCTCATCCTCAGGGATCTCCTTCACTGAGCGGTTGTCCTCCTTAGTCAAAGTACACACCTGAGAGAGAGAGAGAGAGAGAGAGAGAGAGAGGATGAGAGGATGAGGAGATGAAAACAAAACACAACACCGCTTTCTATTTGACTTATTCACACAGAAAAACAACATATCTTTAATTAATAATAATTAAAAGAGCACGTGATCTTACCACTGTGCAGCCATTGTAGAGGTTGTGCTGGTCCTTGTGAGCGTGGGCACAGAAGTCCATGCAAGCAGTGACTCCAGAGAACGGCCGGCCTTCCTTCAAGCCCAGCCTGCAGTCCGGAGCCTTCGCCTCCGTCTGGCACTGAGGAAGAGGAGAGAGATCACTTTATATCCTGACATTTATCCACGATACACACAGCACATCATATTGTAAACATAACTTAGTCAGAGTTTAAGTCAGTGGATTCTTTTCTGTTTCTCAGTCTTCGTGTAAACAAGTGGAAAAGTGGAAACATCCAACATGCTAACGACATTCGAAGGCATCACCCAGATCAGCAGGATGATACATGTTTGTGTGTTTTGAATGTTTAAATATATTCTGTTATTTTCTGTTGCTCTTCTAATCGTTGCAGCTCATTTTGTGTCCTGTTGCCTTTATGGAAAGTGTTTGTTCAGCGTAATAAAACATCAGTGTTTAAATGTTCCTTATTGAAGTTGCCACTGGGATAAATGTTGTCTTGTCTTTGACACTTCCACTACTGTTTGTTCAAAGTAAATGAACGGGTAGTGATGGCCTAGTGGCCTAGTGGTACGCCTTCCAAACAAAACACGAGAAGGTCGGGAGTTCAATACCAGGCATTGTACCCCTGAGCAAGGTACTTAACCCTGAGTTGCTCCAGGGAGACTGTCCCTGTACTTAGTTCACTGTAAGTCGCTCTGGATAAGAGCGTCTGCTAAATGACCTGTAATAAAATGAACATGCTGTACAAACTCTCACAGAACCGAAGCGGGACTTTCGTGTACCACTACATCCTTGTTATTTGAATTCACAACCAACCTGGTTGCTGTAGGCCTGCGGGGCCAGCTGCTTGTACAAAGGAGCCACCTCAGTTGCCAGATGCTGCAAGTTATCCCCGAGTTTATCCTCCTGAAGAGCACAAACATAGCCACAGAGATATATAACTCAAGATTACAAACGTGATGATCTGCTTTACAACGAGTGGCTTTCGTGTGATTAGTACCTCTTCAGGGCGATCTCCTTGTAGCCTGAACTTGCGCGGCGTTTTGCTTCGGGCGTACTTACAGCCATTAAAGTACATACTCCAGGAGCAGCCAAAGGAGAAGGAAGCGCCACAGGATTCACTGTCTTTGCCTTGACACGCACAGGTCCGACTGCAGGGGGAGACAGTGAGCACGCTCTCAGCTTCATGTGTGAATGATGTGTAACCTGTGCATGCTTAACATCATGTGTACACTATATGTAAACTGGGCAGAGAGAAATGTCTATGAGGAAATTTGGGCAATATCAGTAGTGCAAATGCAATCATATATAACATTGCACTGATCACTTTATCTATTTAACAAGCTCTCTTATAAGTCTCCAAAAACAAGTATTATTTTACTGTATCCTCCATGTTTATATGTGTAGCACAGAGAGATAGACCTACTCACATAGTAAACAAGATAATATAGTTTACAGTATATAACACAGAGGAATACGAATGTCTAACAGATGGTGAATGTTGACTTTGTCTAACCAGGTTAAACAAAGGTGTGTCAACATGCATTCATGACTGATTGGGGGGGGGCGTTGTGGTGTATGCAATGCACAATGTGCACAAATCAACGTTTCTTTTTGTGCAGACACCTTCACTGGTGTCACAGGTAGAAAGTCCTGAAAGATGACTTGAGATACAATAGTTGTGCAGATGCAGTGAAGACACAGCAATGCAATATAATACTGAAACACACACAACCCGCATGCTCTCTGCACATTCACAAACATGTATGTCGTAAAGCCTCGGTGTCAAAGAGCACCCATCACTCACTCATCATTGAGGCCACAGCGTCGGCTGGTGGGGTTGCCGTATTGGGTGAGGGTGCCACTTAGCTCGCGGTACAGCTTGTCAGCCAGGGGCTTCGGGACGCCTTCCCAGGCCATAATGAGGATGATGATGACAGCGTTGGCACAGTGGTGTCCTGCACGCTGACGCACCAGACACAGCAGCTTCTCTGTCTCGCTGCCACGACGGATCACCTGACAGGAAACACAAGTTTATCGTTATTTTAGCTTTAACTCAGGGGACGTTAGGCACCAGCAACACCTTAACTCTTCATTTTAATATTCACAACTAACTGACATGCTGCAAAACCTTCCATTGTCAAATTCTATATTTACTGGATTTGTTAGTGACAAACATTTGTCACCTTTAGTTGTCGAATGCTTTCGAGAGGCACAATGAGAAACAGTTGATGATGATGCTTTTTGAAAGGACATTTGATACCTGTACCTGCTGTGGTGCCTGGATACCAATCCTAAATCTGCTTAGGATGCTATCGTTCAAATACATTTAGCTGGAGAGTCTCATACTATGAAAATAAGCTAGTGGACAAAGAATATGAATATCCAGGAGTACCAGCAGAGAAGCTAAGCAATGTCCTGCTGTAGATGGGGCAGCAGTAAAGTGTATTTTAGACATATAAAAAAGACCTAAAGTTAAAGTGTACGCTATATTTATAGTATTTTCACTGCTTGCTGTCAGGTGGCAGATGGGAAACTGAAGCCATTATTTATGTTCTTGTCAAAAACCACCAGACTCCATTGAAAATAACAGTAATATATTTGATATTTAAAAGCGTTAGTTAGGATTCACCAAAGTCACACAATAACACAAACAAACTAATCGATTGAGAAAGCCGTAGATCAGCAACTCCCTCGTTCTCCGAGGTAAAATGACTGTTATTTTCAATGGAGTCTGGTGGCTTTGAAGAGAGCACAGAGAACGGCTTCAGTTACCCGTCGGAAACATAGACTGTCTGACAGCAAGGTAAAGCGGTGAACATATTCTATATATGCTTAGCTTCTCTGCTGGGGTGTGTGGCCCACCGTGTACTGTAGATAACACACTGACTCCTCACACCACTTCAAACTATCCAAACTATGCCTTTAATATCCTCACAAGTTCTTTCTACTAGAAAAGATAAATGGCAATTGATATGTGCAAGCCTGCTATCTTTCACTTGTACTATCTCTACACTCCCTCCCCCCTCTCTCTCTCCGTCTCCAACACCCACACACCCCCCCCCCCCCCTCCGTCTCCAACCCCCCCCCCCCCCCCCAGTAGGATGGCTGTTTTGAATCCATAAAGTCATTAGCAGGATGTGTCAGGGGTGACACGAGAGGTGCAGTTGAGACCTCCTACGTATTTACTCACTGTGGGAGACAAACTTGGCTACATTGTCTCCCCAGGAACCCTCATTATATACACACACACACACACACACACACACACACACACACACACACACACACACACACACACACACACACACACACACACACACTGTAATCTCTATAAAGGTAAAAAGAAGAGACAATACCAAGTCTCCCAAGACGATTGCTTCTTATTCCAGTCACGTATGCTAAAAGTTAAGTACTCAAACACATGATGCTACGTACCCATTTAGCAATAGGACATCCTCGTGAGCTCTTTCCCTCTCTGCCTGTGTACAACACCTTCTCAATCCGGATGGCCTGCCCCTTCTCGCCATACCTACACAGGAGGAGAAAATATTTAGTTCATCCACAGCTGCAACTCATTTGATAACAGGTTAGGGTTAGATATATATCAGATATAAAGATTTCCTGTCACATCATGTTAAACTGAGTATCTTTTGACATTTAAAGACATCCCTTTGGACTCTGAGACACTGGGAACACAATTGTTCACTATTGTATTAGCAAACGATAAATCGATGCAGATAATAATCGATATTTGAAGCCCTATTTCAGACACTTTGCATCATCTCTTGTGGCCGCACATGTTCTGTTGACAGTTGCACACACACAACAAACACTAGACCCAACAGTTGACCAGCAATGTGTGTTCTGTGTCTGTATTCACCATTACCCACCACCACTACAAAGACCTGCAAAGCTCGTCTACATTCATGGATCTTTATATGTATTTTTAGATTGTTACAGTTAGTTTTAAGAATTGATATATTCTTCATCAGATAATTGTCACACACACACAACATGCAGGTCGGTGTGTAAGTTCTTCAGCGAGAGTGAAAAAGACATAAAGCTGCAAGTCAATATGTCTTATGTATATATAATATATACATTCTTAAAACTGTAGCTGTAAAAATGAGCCACAAAGGATCCAGATGAGGTGGTTCATCTAGTAAGGAGCCACCTGGGCGCCTCCCTAGGGAGGTGTTCCAGGCATGTCCAGCTGGGAGGAGACCCCGGGGAAGACCCAGGACTCGGTGGAGAGATTATATCTCCTCACTGGGAACGCCTCAGGATCCCCCAGTCGGAGCTGGAGGATGTGGCCCGGAGAAGGGAAGATTGGGGTTCACTACTGGAGCTGCTGCCCCCGCGACCCGACCCGGATAAGAGGTAGACGATGGATGGATGGATGGATTTCAATTTTCCATTAATTGTTTTGCATATGATGTCAATTATAGTTCTTGGAAAGACAGAACATCTGAAATACATTCAGACTGAACGGCAGGTCGGACATGTGATCGATGCATCGCTCGTATTCGCTGCAGAAATAATCCAGTTTATTTCTATTTGTCATCAAGAGGCTTTCTTATGTTTCATGCGACCTGCTGCTCGTCCTGGAGATGATTCTGTGTTTGTGTCCACATGCAGGAGCTTATTTAGTGTACACACAAAATCTATTTCTGTCTGTGAACACCTGAGCAAATAATGGCGTGTTGAGAGCACTTAAAGGTAAAATGTGTATTTGCATCTTATCTGATTGTTTTGGTGTGAGCGGCCGGCTGCAGAGATGTCTGACTTCTCTCCAACAGAATGGAAGTAGAGCGCTTGTGATGCTCACAGCGACACACAAATACATTTACAAACTCAACAGCAATGTTTCTTTCCACAAATCCTGACCCGGTTACTGAAGATAATCCACAGACCTTGTTGTGAACAGTTTCATGGAGCAACAACACCCCCCTTCATTGACTCTTTTAAGGTTAGGCTCGATACATACTTTAGCTCTGATGTTTGTGTTTCTTGTACTTGTAGAGGTTAGGGTTAGATCAGAACTTGTCAGAGGTGTGCTCACGGTGTATATCAGTCCTCCTGCCTGCTTGATACCTGCCATTGTGAGCAGATTCGATGTGACAGTGAGCACAAGGGACTCCTGCTGAATAGGAATCTCCCAGAGGCTCAGAGAGTGGGCTCTGTCCTCACAGGGGGGGCCTGCCTGGGGTTAGAGCTGGGTCAAAGGTCAGCTAGGGACATTGGGGCCTTAACTTCTTATGTCATTGGTCTTCAGCCTCTCACCCCCCCCTCGCTCACTCTGCTCTCCAGGGACTCACGACGGGGAAGAACTCAGTACAATGTTCAGTAAATGAGTTCATTCATCCAGTCGTTATCCAGTGTTTAAAGTGTTAATAGGTTGAGTGTTGAGCAACGACTGGATACATGAGACGTGGATTAAACTGCACGGGTTGTGTGAGAGTTTGTAAACAGATGTTTTGATACGTTCGTTCACTGCGGAGACAAAGTTTTCTTCAAGAATGCAAGGAAACACAGGGTCAGAGTAATTTATACACTAAAGGTCATCTTGTGGGTGAAATATTGGTTCATTCAGTCACCCTTACAAAGGGGTGTGCTCATGTCTGATCAGTGTTGTGTTTGGACAGCACGACACTGATGGATTTAGAGAAGCTGCACTTTGCTTATTAAAATGAGCAGCTGGGCAGCTTTGAATAAATACTAATCCTACTGTATGAAGATCTCAGCCTGCCTTCCCATCACCCAGTCTGCAGATGCATCGCTTTGACACGGGTGAAATGTCATCTGTTGCCTCGTTTATACAAACATAGATTTTTACTTTCTAGAGAGTATTTGTTTAATTTGAGGTTACAAAGTGAATTCAGCTTTGCCTTTATTATAACTGCTACACAATATAAATAACTTAATATTAGTGCACAAAAGATGCACCATGTCTATCATACTTTTTCATTTCTCTCCCCTTTCCTCCCTCCCGTCTGTCTTCCTCTCTATTTGATTCTCATTCTTCTCGTGCTGTCACCTGCTGCTCCCCTTCTGCTTCTTGCCTCTGATATTCTGATGATGCTGATATTTCCTGTTTCTCTTACTGGATTCTGGGTCATGAATTCCCTAAGGACAAAATGTGAGGAGGAGGGGAGGAAGGTGGAGGGAGAGGCAGAGAAGAGCATGTAGGAGGACGAGGATAAGAGGGAAAGACTCACCGTGTCTCCATCAGGTCTCGTATGGAGGCCACAGTCGGTCCAGATCCCAGGTGATTGTAGTAAGGCCCTTCATCCTTCTCCAGGATTTGTTCTAGAAAGAGAAACAGAGGTGAGAGAGCAGCACGTAGAGGGACACGAATGCTCACCCAACAGATCACAATCTGCCATCATAATGTTTGTTTTATAATTAGGGCTGTCAAAATAACACATATAATATTGTTTAATGTTTATGTTGATTGATTAATGTTCTACTGTCCCCTTTTGACATTTCTATGCAAAGCTTGTGCCATGAGCCACGATAACGTATCGTTCTTGATTGATTATTATGTATTAATACTGCATTTATACTACTTTATGATTCATTATCAACTTCCTTATCTAACGTTTAGACAGTTTCATTCTGTTTTTGGTGGATATTTCCCGTAAACGACACCACGGAAAACATACTGGCCCTATTTTCATGACATTTGGTGGAAGGGTGCAGCATGGGCCGAGGAAGAACTATTAAAATCATGGGGCAGATCAATTATTTTAAATGTTCGTTAACATTGGTGGAGGTGTGCGCTCTCCGAGTGCCCTTCTACTTTATTTTGTTGCTGATTTGTTTGAAGAACAGCTGAATTAGTTAGATTATAACATTAGTTTCATCATTTTAATTCATTCTAATTCTTATTAATGCTTTTGTTTTGAAGGTATTGTGCAGCTTGAGCCACCAGGTGAATCTACATATAAGAGCAGACGCGTATAGAAGGGCACATGATGATTAGCAGGTCACGAGAGGCTCGGAGGTCATTCTACTTTGTTTGTTTGAAAACATCATGCCTGCCTCGACAACATCTGACACATATTCCACGTGTAAGAATCAATATTTAGGTGCCTCAAGGCCTTATGATTTTGAGTGTTTTGTGTTTGTTTGAGGACAAAATGGCGACTACATGCTTTATAAATGTGTTTTCACATCACATTCATCAAATAAATAACTTCTCCGCCTCTAATCCTAATTTACTAGAGCCTGGATAGAGTGTGTGAAGCCAATGTGAGCGAATGCCTCACTCAAGTTGAAAGTATTTAACAGTAAAAGTCTTTTGCCTTCAGTAAAGTAAAGTAAGTAAAGTGTCTTATAATCAAATCTCAGTTGTTACAGAAAATCAAAGGTGTGTTTGATGTATTCATGGACAAACTCAAAGACATCCTCTTTGAAGCTGAAGATCAATCATCTATGAGAAGCATGAGACTGATTGCAACATCTAGTTCACACACACACACACAGTGACTGCAGGGTGTGGTGTGTGTGTGTGTGTGTGTGTGGGGACACTTTGTAAAGCAGAAGCTTTTTGATGTAGTGATGAATGACTTTGTGTGAGTGTTATTGTGAGGGAGTAAGGGTGTGTGTGTGTGTGAGTGCTGTGTACATACGTGCGTGTTTATGTTGTGTAGTATGAGCGTGTGTGTGTGTGTGTGTGTGTGTGTGTGTGTGTGTGTGTGTGTGTGTGTGTGTGGAAGTATTTGATCTTTAACCATGTGCTATGACTTTGTATGTGACACTGTGCAGCTGAATGTGTTCCACATATAGAGCTGCAACTAACTAATATATATTTTTCATCATTCACATTTAAGAAGCTGGAATCAGAGAGTTTTGACAATTTTAACTTAAATGACTCAAAACAGTCATATATTATATTATCAAAAGGTTGGAGATGAATAAAATATTAGAGAACCAATGGATTAATCTTTGCAGCTCTACATCAAATGTCTCTGATGGACATTGCATTGCTCTTGCTTTTGTACACAACACTTTATCATACACTCTGGATACAAACCAGCTAAATACTCTAAATGTAAAAGCTCTACACTATCAGCTGATTATCTCAAGTGAGGACATGCAGGCAGTGTTGTGTGTGTCTGTGGTCCAGAGGCTATATGAGGTCACATTCCCCTGGTGGTGCAGGGAGGCACCAGGGCGTGGCTCAGGGCAGGAAGTGGAGGAGTCGCTAAATCCTTGCTTGGGTGTGTACTGTGCACATCGTGTGTGTGTGTGTGTGTGTGTGTGTGTGTGTGTGTGTGTGTGTGTGTGTGTGTGTGTGTGTGTGTGTGTGTTGGAGACAGTCTCATTACGGTGCAGTGCTGTGCTACAGGGAGTTGACAGCTTTAGTATGAAGACTTATTTTCTGCTAGTATTTACTCTCAGTATCAACACACAGCGAGCAAGTGTTTCACTGCAACTCCTCCTGAGTGCATTTGCCAGGCATTAAAGGAATACTTCACCAAGTCATTTGTTTATCAATTATTAACCCAGTGTGACCTGGAAATCTTGAAGAAAACTTTGTTTTTCTCACATGCCTCCACGATAAACAAAGAATCAAATAACATAGAAAAGAAAAAGAAAAGTAAAAATGAATTGAAGTAAATGCTGCGTTTAACAACAGCAAAACTATATTTTTATAAACATCTGTTTACAAACTCTCAGAATAATCTCATTTATCCAGTCGTACGCTCACTACTTCACAAACATGTATGTTCACTAAAGCTTTACTATTTAAACAGAGGCTGCACAAGAGTGAGACTGTTTATGTGGAAGTGTTTGAAATGCGTGTGTTTAGGAAGTAGTGAGCAACAACTGGATAAATGAGACTTGGATTAAACTGTTGTGAGAGTTTGTAAACGGATGTTTGGATATAGTTTTGCTGTTGTTAAACACAGCCCCCATTTACTTCTATTCATCAAGACTGTTCTCTGTTTTTGAATTCTTTGTTCACCTGCGAGGCATGCGAGGTTTCCTTGAGAAGTTAAAGTAAAACAGGGTGAGTAATTGACATATAAATGATCACCTTGGGGGTGAAGTATTCCTTTTAACCCTTCATAGCCTGACAGTTAACACTGCAATACAATGGTGGTCATTTCTTTATTGCTTCTCTGAGAACAAAAACTTTTGTTTTATTTATTCATTGATTAATGCCTTAATAAAGACTAAACCTTTTACACTATAATAATGTGGGTGTATCGAATGGCGAATCTGTCTGAACTAACTTTATCCACCTCTTATTTTATTTTAAATATGTGGTATGTAACATGATCTAACCATTTCCATAGATTTCCACTGTAGGACCACCTACTCTGTTAACCTGAGCAGGGTACAACCCAAACTATGGGACTGAACACATTTCTGTCTAACAAAGGCTCTGTTCTGCTTGCCTGCCAGACCCAAACCAACACAAAAGGCTCCTTCTGCCACCACTGCTATTGTTCCTGCCCACTGCCTTTAGTGCCTCACACTGTCACAGTCTCGATGGTTGCAGCCGCACACCCTGGCAACACATACATTCTTAGACACTCTCAACAAGCATCCAGACAAGCTGAAGCAGAGGGGGGTTGGAAAACCTAATAGTGGACCTCTGTAGTTTGTTAAGTAGTGGCAGGTTCATTAATGTTTAGCTCCAAAATTGACCATTGACAGATTAAGAAAGTGTTTCTCAAAAGAGTCCTCCCTGCAGAATGTGCTTGTTGCTATAAGGCACTTCAGAGAAAAGTCTTTACTACCTAACACTGGTCAGATTTACTGTACTTACAGACATCAACTTATCTCCATTTAGAGATACATTTGTAATGTTTGGAGTGGTGTGATATGTGTTAGATTGATAATATTATCTATACTTATCTGAAAAGAGCAAAAAAAGGTGTTCATGGCTCATCTGCCTGAATACACACAACCACACATAATCACACTGACTTACCCACACAGGTGCAGGTGGGGAACTCTGCCTGTAGATCCTTGGAAGGAGTATCTAGCAAGGTCTTGGTGGGGGTGTCCAGGTAGCGCAGAGGAGACTCTATGAATCCTCTGAGAGATGGAGATGAAGGCAGACTGTCCTTAGTGGGCGTGTCCTCCTCAGAATAGCATGTGGTGGAAATTACTGTTATATCACCCGAGGATTCGATCTTCATGCGTTTGGGCAGCGGAGTACACGGCATGCTGAATGTATCCTCTAACACACTGGGCTGCTGCTGCTGCTTGTCCGGAATGGCCTCCTGATACAGAGAGACATCCCCCATAGGGCTTTCTGTGGCTGCCTTATTCAAGGTTGCTTCACTTTGGTTCCCTGTCTTATCTTTGTTGACTTCAATCTCCTGATCGCCTGGATGAGGTGCGGAGCTAGTTTGAGTGGTGCGAATTAAGGGAGTCATATGGGGGATGGAAGATGATGTGTGACTGAGGTCCTGAGGACTTGTCTCGGACTGATTCCTCGGCTGAGGGGCTGTAGCAGTGTCCTCCATGGGCTGGATGGCAGGTGCATCTGAGGCTGAGTCACCAAATTCAGCCTCAAACTGGCGGATCAGATCTTCATATTTTGGATCTATGTTCATGACACTCTGTAATTGTGAGGTGCTGGATGGACATGTGGAGGTCACAGGTGTGGTGGTGCTGGTGTTACTGGGGGCCAGGCTGCCCACTGTAGCATGGGCAACAGGTAGGGGAAGAGGGGCCATGGGGGCTGGAGTGTTTTCTGACAAAGCAGAAACAGTGGATAAAGGAGTCATTGAGGAGTTGAAAAGGGATACCTGAGATTGGGCTGGGGCGGGGAGGCCTGCAGCAGCAGCCTGAGTGGAGTTACTGTGGAGGGGCAGAGAGGGGAGAGAACATTGTTGCAGGCTGGCCAGGGCCGCGGTTCTGTCCATCATGAGGACTGATGGTTTTTGTACAGAGATCTGATTCTGAGGCAGGAAGGTTGGCAGGGAGGCTTTCTGCTTGGTCTTCTTGATGACTATCTGCTTGGGTTTGGGCAAGGGAGGGACTGCAAGCATCCCACTCATAGCTTTTATGACAGGAGATCCTTGGCTGCTTTTTCTCTTTTTGGGTTCCTTGGGTTCCTGTTTGATGGCCAGATGTGGCAACCCTTCTGCCTCCATCTGTGGCCACCATTTTTTCAAGTTTTGACAAGCCAGAGGAGCACGAGGGCCTGGTGCTCCAAAGCCTGGGGAGTGGTTAGAGAAGAGGTTCCTCTTGTAGTGAAGGTGCTGTTGCAGAGCTGCCTGAGTGGAGTGGCGGATGGCTGCTTGGCCAGGAGACAGGGGAGTGCCAGGGTAGTGCTGACCCAGCTGCTGACCATTAGCCATGCCGTAATGTCCCATGGAGGCAGTGTGATGGTAGTGCTCACCAGAGTCTGGTTCTTGCTTTATCCTGGCCAATGCTGGGTTGTCCTGGACCAGGACACCTCCATTCTGGTTCAAGCTGATCTGCTGTGTGACGGGAAGCTTGAAATTAGCATTGCTGAACTTTCCACTGGTGTTTCCAAGCAGCTGTTTGAGCTCTGACATGGGGTCTGAACTGCTGTGAGGTGCAGCAGCGTAATGGGACTGGGGCTCAGACTTTACACACATCCATGGGTTCCTCTGTTCAGAACCTCTGCCTGAGTTCTGCTGCCACTGCTGGGGATTAAGGCTGAAGCCTGTATGTTTTCCCTGACCTGGGAAGGGAGAGGTAGAGGATGGAAGAGTGGTAGCATGGGGTGGCTGGCCCTGGGATTGGGGCCTGTGGTGCTCACAGGACACTTGGGCCTGCTGAATATTGTCTAGTCCTGGAGGGACAGATTGAGAGCGTGAGGAAGATGAGTGGGCACCGGGAGAGGACGGGATCAAGCTAGTGCCATTGGGGGGCTGAGATAGAAGGTTATGGGTATGTTGGTGGTGATGGAGGTTACTGTTGTAGGGAACTTGAACTGGAGAGCCGGCAGCATGCGGACCAGTTCCAGATAACTGCGTCAGGGCTTCTATGGCGATGGCTGTCTGAAGACTGATGTTCTTTTCCTTGGCTATGGAGAGCACCTGGGGAGAGCAGGGTATGGGGGGTTTGGTGCAGGGCACTTGGACTGGGTGAGGGCCTTGACCTCCCTGTTGCTGCTGGGGGTATGAAGAAGACAAATGGTGGCCACCATTCATCTGGGGATAGGGCTGAGAGTGATGCTGCAAATGTGGTTGCAGTAGGTGAGGCTGTAAATTTGGGGGAGCATCCGCCATCTTGCAGGCACCTTGATCCTCACTGTTTGCCAACTTAATCTTCTTCTCCAGCCACTCAAGGTAGTCTGGACATTCAGGCCCATCACAGTTGCAGTTAGGGGGCTTGTTTCCATGCTTGGCTTGGCTCAGTGCTGTCTGTAGACTGTTCAGGTCTTCTGGAGTTTGGCAGCTTCCATCAGGAGCTCCTGCAGAGGGTTTGGCCTGAGCCCCCTCAGCACCCACCTCATTGGTGAACTTCTCATACAGCTGGGCAGTGTTCGGCTGCACAAGGCAGGAAGAGGAGGAAGAAGGAGGCAAGGAGCCGGCAATAGCAGAAAATGCCACCAGGTTGTGGGCATCCTCCATGTCTGCGTGGTGGACAGGTTCCCCATGGGTTGTACCACTGCTGCTGTTCCAACATGGTTGCTGTTGTTGGGTGTCACTGACCTTGCCATGTCCTGACACCCAGCACTGCCTTGGAGGCACGCTCCCTGCCCTCTGCTGCTCTGTGTCCATAGATGTCGCATCATTATTGGGGTAGCGATTCACCCCATTGGCCAGTTCCAGGCTCAGCGCGCCTTCCTGGAGGCGGTCATGTGACCCAATTTCCATCTGGCCTCCACTTCTGGGGCCATCCACTGAAGTGACTTCGCAAACAGTCTGAAAGACAAACATGGAGCGAGGTTAGTGAGATATTAAGAATCCAATAAATCCAGGATTGATATGTAATACAACACTATACACCCTACATTAGGCATGTCATCCGACATGTGATTAATTTTTGCTGTAATTAAATAAAATGAATTGGTATTTTTGCTCTGTATTCCAGGAATAACTTGGCAGAATGATAAATAACAATTATCAAAATATTATCAGACTCCATTCCCTTCACCCCCAGCTCTTATCCAGGGTTTCCCTTCCACTTAATACAGAACATACAGTGATGCAGGGTCATGACAGTAGGGCTAAGGAAAACGACATTAACTATTGCTTCAGTCGAGTGTTTTCATAGTGTTTTGTGAAGGAAGTCACAGGTCATAGTTTCACTGTTGTTTATAAAAGCACATTGTGCTCCAGATCAGTTGGGCTATGCAAAGTAGGCAGTTGGAGTGAAAACATGTCACCCTTTGTGACTTTGTGTGTGGCAGAGGTGGGGCATTAAATACACACTGAGGAGAAAACTAAATACAATACTCAAATGTTTCTCTGAGGTTCAAGAAAGACTTTCAAGAACTGTTTATTCTCATCCTTTATTAAAAACTACAAAGTTCTTAAGTAGAGAATAATAATGATTTGTTCATTTTACTCATTATTATATTTCAAGAACACAATTAGGACGTGAAACAAATCAAGATGTTTAAGAAATGTCCCACGTAAACAGAAATATACTACATGCTTATAATACAATGTGGATTGCTTTCATTGAGAAAACCAGATATTATTAAAGTTATTATGGTCTATGTGGAGTTATTGCTTTAATTGCAACTGTTATATATATATTTTTGATATCTGTTGAGTGCTGAAAAATGATTTAGCTGCAAACAGCCGCTCAACTAAGTGACTGAAAGTTTGCACAGGAGAGATTATCACAAACCCAAGACAGTTTCATTCATACCAAAACCTTAAACGACTTGAATATACTACTACGTACTAGTATGTCATGCTTATATAATCTGCAATAGAAAGCATCCAAGACACAAGTCAACTGAAGACAGATCATACTACCCTGTTTGGTAAAAGTACAGTAATAAAGAGCGAGAGAACTGTATGCAGACAGAATGATCTGTCTAGTGTGAGACAAGCCTTGAACACCTTTCCTCACTATTCAAAAGACCCCAACATTGTTGGGAACATTTGAGAAAGGACAAAGGTACTATAACATCCAAAGACTCCCTCTGGGATGCTGCAAAAGAGTGATGGGGAAAATGTTACCTCTCAAGTTTTACACTATTTGGTAGAACTGTTTCCAGAAACAGAGCGAGCTATAAATAAGGCAAACATTGGGCTGAGCAGATGTCAGAAAAAAGTCCAGGGATGCTAAAGGGATGTTTTTAAATGTCTGGTTGACATTGACAACTGTCAGTGAAACATAAAAAAGCAGCCGTTCTTTGGATTTTGGCTCATGTACTTCTGTAATGTATACAACCTGACTGAAATGTTTATTATTAACTATATACATTTATTTATTTCACATGAAATCTTTCATGCTGCTTGTTTTAAGCCTTTGTTCATTAATGTGAAACTTGTTAAGCTGCTGTCTTTGTCAGGACTCCCTTGTAAATTATATTCTGAGTCTTAATGGGAATATTCCTGGTAAAATAAAATAAATAAAAATAAAAAGATGCTTGCAGACACATGTCTGTCTTTCCTATTAGTGATAATAGGTCCCAACATCGCTGCAACAACCCGCTCCTGCAGATACTCTGTACAACATCAGGAGGATACGTCCCCTACTAACTCAGAAGGCGACGCAGGTTCTGGTCCAGGCTCTTGTCATCTCACACCTTGACGACTGCAACTCCCTCCTCGCTGGACTGCCTGCATGTGCCATCTGACCTCTACAGCTCATCCAGAATGCAGCAGCCCGACTGGTCTTCAATCTACCCAAGTTCTCCCACAATGCACTGCTCCTCTGCTCCCTTCACTGGCTACCAGTGGCGGCTCGAATCTGCTTCAAGACTCTGGTGCTGGTCCACCGTGCTGTGAATGGATCAGCCCCTTCCTACATCCAGGCCATGGTCGAACCATACACCCCAGCGCGTTCACTTTGCCCTGCGTCGACCAATCGGCTCGCCACTCCCTCACTGCGAGTTAGACCCAGATTCCCCTCAAACAAAACCGCCTGTTTGCTATCCTGCTCCAACATGGTGGAACGACCTCCCCGTTGATGTCAGGTCTGAAGACAGTCGTCACACCTTCTGCAGACTGAACACTCACCTGTTTCCACTGAAGAAAACTAAATAACTGTACTTTAACTAACTACTTTGTATGTTGCACTTGTATTGGTTTGGCTTGTTTATAACTAATAGTTGAATTTGTATTCTATTGTTTCTGTATGTTGCACTTTTGTTTGGCTTATTTGAAGACAGTGGTCACTGATACGATTGTACCTATTTGAAGCTATTGTACTTACAAGATTCCTGCTGTTCGGAGTTGTATCCTCATGATTGTTTGCACTTATTGTACGTCGCTTTGGGCAAAAGCGTCAGCTCAATGAACTGTAATGTAATGTAATATAGAAACATATAAGCAACAGCTGACTGCTCCTGGTATTACCACCTGCTATAACTGAAAAGTAACAAGTTACTGCACATGTATTCTAGGTGGTCACAGATGCTTTTTTAAAACTGCAGTATTGGTTAAGAATCCCAGTATACAGCGTAATGTAGAAGTATTTCATAAACATGCTAACTGTCAGTCCCAAATAAGGGAAGGACTGCTTCTTATATCTTCCAGTAGATTCTCAGACAGTTTGTTACACTTATCAGGAGCCGATCAGTGAAGCCACATATCTCACTTCCTCTCCGACTCAGAACTGGGGCAGTTACCATTAGTTACACTGAAAACTGCAAACACACTAAAGTGGACTGTTTTTCAAAAGCACTCATTTTTGGTAGTCAGCTTGAAACACCGGGGGGGGTTTAAATACTACTAATCTGAATGATATTAATATGTTGAAGCAAACTTTGGTGCTTCACTTGAATCTTAATATTGGACATGCAAACTGTATTCTTCCAGGTTAACCCGTCGTAGATTATAATCAAACGAGTCTAGAGAGCAACAGCAAACAAGTAAATCCAAGGGCAGGCTGAGAAATCATTAACTGAGTTCATGTTGTGGCTGAACAGTATATTCCAGCATGTCTAACGGCACATAAACAATAGCAGACTCACTATATAAATATTGTTTTTGTGGTAGCCCCATAGATAGAAGCAGAGCTGCAAAGATGTCAACTATTACACTGTTCGCCAACTGTTTTGACTCTCGATGTATCTGTTTGAGTAAAAACTATTTGGTGTCAAATTCTTTAACCTATGTGCATACTGAGAACACACAACACACTCTAAACACCTTACTGTACACTTCAGCTGACTCCTCAACATAGATGTGAACTAGTTCCTGTTTGTAGATCCATCGGTGTCTGACAGCAGAAGTGAGCCTGACGTCCAGCTTCCACATCATTTGAATATTATTGAAATAAGCCTTTTGAAGTGGCTAATTACTGGACAGGCAGTATGCTCGGGCCTTTTGAATCCACCTTCTGCGCCGGGTGTCTGTTGGGGGGTCCCAGGGGGTGGTGGGGGTATTGGTGAGAGGTGGTGGGGGGTGTCGGGGATAGCAGTGAACAGCCGGCATGCAATACGTGAGAGGCCCCATGTCTGTACTATCAGTGGCATCAGACGGGAAAGAGGAAGAAAAAGAAGAAGAGGGGGGGGGTTGTGCATGCACGGCAGTTATGAGAACTGCAGTGTGTTGAAACAGAGTGACTGCAACATCGCACAATCACACACTATCAGTCACACTGTCTCTTTTCCTCTTTTCCTCACAGTTACATACACAGACACAGTCACATGGTTTAAAGCACCTCCAGCTGCACACCAACGGACTTTACTCCGCTTTGCTGGTACAGATAACAAATACCGCACTGCACACAAAATAACCCTTCTTTGAATCCCCTGAGCCTTGATTAACCTTGATTGACTTATTTTTTGTGAGTCTACATGTCACCGGCCCAGGATTGAAATGCAGCGCACCTCTCAGACTGAACAGACCACGTGCTTTCACAAATATTTACACCGTGACAGAGCTCTCGCCAGGAGTTTATCTCTGTCTTCTCTCAAACTGTCACACACACACACACACACACACACACACACACACACACACACACACACACACACACACACACAGCAAAAAGTGCATCCGAAAACATCAACACACCTAACCGGCTCAGACGTTGCAGAGGAGCTCATTAAACAAGACAAACCTTTACAGCTCTGGACGAGAGCAAAGCAAGCTGTTTAATACTGACGCTGCAAAAAACTAAAGCTACAGGGAGGAAACAAAGCCTGTAAAGATACTAGTGGTGGCGGTTGTGAGGGGGTTAAGTGCAGCTTGTGAGTAGACAGCTGAACCTAAATCCCAGATACACAACTCCCCCCCCCCCCCCCCCTTGTCCTGCTCCTTCTTCCCCCACCTCTTCCTCTGCTGCCGTGCCGAGCAGGAACATGAAACAGAGACCCTGACAATATGAAGCCGGCTGAGGACCAGCGACGCATACTTACGTGGTCTGAGACGTCCAGACTGAGCTGCGGGTCGGAGAGCAGAACGCAGACGCTAAGACAGAGAGGAGCATGAGACTTGCTTGCTGGCACAGCAGCCCACAATCAATCCGGGCTTGTTGGGTTGTATTCCTTTTTATTTCTTCCAGTCTGTGCAGTGCACAGGCAGAGCGAGCGCCGAAATACACATGCATGCATTCACACACAGCCAGCCTCACACACACACACACAACACACCTCCCCCAAACACAGCACACACGTTTCTCATTTCTCTCTTGCCTCTTCTTATGGCCGACGCTTTCTGTTCTCTCCTTTTTCCTTTCTCATTATCTCTGTCTGCTCCTCCCTTCCCTTTTTCAATATCCTCTTTCTTTCTCTCGGCTACACATGCAGTCGGCTTCTCTTCGCAGCCCCCACCTTCCCCCCTCTCTCTCTCTCTCTCTCTCTCTCTCTCTCCCTCCCTCCATTCCCCTCCCTCTCGCGCAGCCTCTCCCTCCATCTCCTCTCCTCTCTCTCTTCAGTGTGTGCAGAGCGAGAGGCCATTATCTGAGCCACAGCGGGCACGTACGATGGAATGGAGGAGTGTGCAGTGAGCAGAAACAGAGAGAGCTGTGGGGGATAGTAGTGGCAGCCTAGGAAACAGCACAGTGCAGCAGAGCTCTTACCAATGAGAAACCTCTCTGTGTCTCTCCACGCCCTTCAGCACTACTGCATTAGATGGTGTTACATATAAGGCTATGTTGTGTGTTTTGTTTATCCACAAAAGCCCACTGTTGGCAATTTCAGCTATGACAGAGCTTCTCTGCTTTCGAGTGCCGGGGCAAACCAGCGTCTGCCAAGCGAATACACAACTCACAACGGCATCAACAGGAAAAGGAAAAAGCAGCGAAGGAAAAGCAACGTTATGTTTATGCTTGTTTATGCCTTCTGCTAAACGGTATCTGGTTTTCCTTACGGAGATTTTGTTCCATGTTTTGAGCGTCTAGATTTCAGCTCAGCCCTGGGCCAAAGGAGAAGCCACCGATGATGGTTCTTCCATCTCCATTTTCTTGCCCATCGGTTGCCCATTCCTCGCTTAAAACCAAAAGCTTCAATCTTACACCTGTGGCTGATGGTAACACATCCTCTAGTAAGGCTGCATGCACAGGAAAGAGGAAAGGTTGGGCGCCGCTGGCCCATCCTCCAAGATCCAAAGCATACAGTGGAGGTGGAAGGTTTCTGACGATGAAGATGAAGGTCCACTTGATATTCTTCAACTCTATAATGTCAGCTCGCTGTCTGCACAGGGGGAGAAAATAAATGGAAGAAAGGAATTGCGACATGATTACAACGGAGGTAAAAGAGTGAGACGAGTACGCTGGGCGATGGAGAGGGAACAGCGGATGACAATTTGACATCAGCGAGAAAGAGTAGCAGGATGGAGAGAAGGGAACGGAAGACCTGAGGAGAGGGAAGACGACGAGGACGTCTGAGGAGAAAACGGAGTCGCTCAGTTATTATGTGATTCTGTTAAAAGAGCGACGACGAGGAAGAAGACGAGCGCACAAACAGAAAGAGGACGAAGACAGCAACCATCGCAGTTCGCTGAGGACCCGTGTCCTCTCCTGTCCGCCAGATACCGTGCTCTTGTTATTCTCTCCTCACCATTGTGTTGCCTTGGTGTCTTTGCCTTTATCATCATCATCTCTCTCGTTATGATCCCTGGATGTTTCGTCTCGCACACTCGCTGGCTGACCGGCCTTGTGGCGTCTTCTCTCTCCTGTCGAACATTGCTGGAGTTTTGGAGCAGATTAAACCCGGGAGGAGGAGGAGGGGCGGAAACATGGCCGTCTTCCCCATGTAGATCGCTGTCGGCTCCTGCGTAGTATTTTTCTCTTATATTACTGAGCTTGTAACTGGCAACACTGCGCTATGTCTGGATCAACTTCAGTAGCCTTTCCCTGCTTCTCTCACTTTGCCTTTCGCCTGTTTGTTCTTGATCTCTGCCTGCCTCTCTCCATTTGCTTCTCTGTTTTGTTTCCTGAGCCTTTTCTCCTTCTTGCATAGCTTATTGCTTTACCGTTCCAACACTTTGTGACGCAGCCGCTCTCTGGCCCTGTAGATTGCACACTGTCCGTCTCTCTGTTGCCACACATATTCGAATACACACACACACACACACACACACACACACAGATGAGCGTCAATCCCAAAGAGAAACACAGCGCAGCCTAAGCTGTCTAAGGAAAGGAGAAGAGAAGTAGAGCATTAGGTCATGTGACCAGGGAGTGCCAATGAGCGAGAGGGAGAGCAATGAGCAAGAGAGGTAGGAAACACATGTGGCGATGACGTAGCTGCACCGTCATCGTCGTCATCATCATGAGTGTCTCCCACCCGGGCGCTTGACTCCACCGCTGGGTGGGCACACGTTTCATCTGGCACATGCCCACTCTCTGCTATCACCCACCACACACACCAACAGACACTTGAAAATGTCATTCACCCGACTCACTTGTGCTCGCTCACTCCCCCGGCTGCAGTGACACAGCATTTCAAGACTCGACTTAACCCCTGCATCACAACTTCCATTCCTACAAAGCACCGAGTTACCGACTGCAATATGTTGAATATAGTTCACCAGATTGTTACATTTATATTTAGGAGCCTTCAGCATTTTATATATTAAATAACTTTATGTTTAGTTTTCATATATCATAACTGTTTTATCAATTATTTTATAGAAATTATATATTATTTGTGTTTTGTTTTAAGGTTTAAGAAATCCATGATGTTTCCAACTATCCTAAAATCTCAATATTGAGCAAAAATAATCATGATAATGATTTTTGTCAGTCACGCAGACCTAGTTACAGCCGTCGGACTAAAAGAGAGCTCACAGTCATCACAACAACACGTAATATGAACCGTGCTATAAATGAACGGCACCACGTGGATATAACACGGTCACACACAAGCTGAACGTGACCTGCAGCAGAGCTGTGAGTGAGTGTGTCCACGTACAACGCTGAGTAAAACAAAGAAAGTACGATTTGACCTGAACATCAGCGAAGAAGAAGGAATCTCCTGCAGAGTGATGCATCAAACATCAAACTGTTGATGCAGAGCACATGAGAGAAGGTACAGTAAGACTCCTGAAACAGCAGCCGGGGTCACTTCAGGTGAAACCTTTCTGCCGTCTACCTCAACCATGACAACAGAATGGATAATGGACTTCAGATAAGTGATGACAGAGAAGGAAAAGTATGCTTTAAGATCCAAGTCACCACCGTTCTGCCATTCAGGTTTGTCCAAGAGAAAGCTGTCCTGAACTCACCTCCAGAGCACAAAGGGTTACTCCTCATCTAGATAACAGGCTAACCCTTTACACGACTCACAACAACATTTGAGTATCTTAACTTTGAAGTAGTGGAACTGAATGTTACTTACAGTAAGCCTGCTGTAACCCGGCATCGATAGAGAGGAAGGTACAAAAGATTCTCACATCGATCATCTCACAATCTAGTCAGATTATCGTCCAAATAAATTGTTTCACGCCCTCGTGTCTTCCTCTCTCCATCTCTCTCACTTCTCTGTCTCTCGCTCTCTGTTTCTCAGCAGCGCAGAGGAAAGGTCTTGCTAGTAGGAGTGATGACTGACACGAGAAATCCACCCTCGGCCCTGTGTGCTGGGTCGGCTTGCATATGAGTAATCCTGAGTCATCTTTCTTCTGTTTCCTTCTCAACAAAGTCCTGACATAAAACCCCTCACGCACCGAAACAAGCTTATTTAAAAGATCAGCAGCACACGGGTGTAGTGGGAGGTCTGTGTGTATGAAACACATG
Source organism: Cottoperca gobio (assembly GCF_900634415.1). NCBI lineage: Eukaryota > Metazoa > Chordata > Actinopteri > Perciformes > Bovichtidae > Cottoperca > Cottoperca gobio. The sequence continues at coordinate 2,294,910 of NC_041363.1, forward strand.
AAAGCCAAAAGAGAACAATTTATTCTGTTTCACGGGTGAATAATCTTTCCCAGAATTGTTGTGATTTCCGTATTTCTGCAGCTTCATCGCCTCATCAGTGGGAGGATTTGTGCCATTTAGGGTTAAACCACTCACATGAGCATCACGGTCATGACATGATGCACCCCCCCCCATCTCTTCCTGTCAGCTGACGCCACCCATCTACCTCCATACACCCCCACCCCACATTGCCCTGCAGTCTAATGGCATCAAGGTCATCTAATCTGACACACTCTGACTTTCTTTCTCCTTCCCCCTCTTTCACTTTCTTTCTCTTCCTGCCCCCCAGATCACACACACACACACACACACACACACACACACACACACACACACACACACACACACACACGGCTGTTTCTCATCACATACACACAGAGGCACAGACACTAAACAAATGCAGAGGCACACACTTTAATGATTTCCTCTCTCCACACACATACATGCTAGTATGCGTACAGTATTGGATTGTTCAGCGAGGGTCACTGGGTTTAATGGTGGGCAGGACGAGAGGCTGCAGAGCCAAGCTGCAAATATTTAACAGAGCAGAAGAAACACAGTCTTTCCGCCTGCTCACAGCGATAAGACTGATATCAATCAGACATCTCTTTTTATTATACGTTTATTAGGATGTTTTTCTACGAACAACACTTTCAATCATTTCATGAAAGTTTTACAGATAGTGAAATTATTTACTTTAGATATTTGATATTAGATACTTCTATCCCGATATACAGTAGGTTTCTTCATATCTAAGATATAGATATCATGATATAGATATATATAGAGATGTTTAGACGACACGAGATCTTCTTGTTTCGGGCGTCTGAGAGTCTCTGCACGTTTCTGCACGTTGTGACTTCAATGTAAAGCAGAGCGCTGTGAACATATTGTTCATATGTTAGGCTTCTCCTTGTTATTTCCACCTTGCATCTGTCTGTTTCTATCTCTTTGTCTTTCCTCTCATTGCCCCCCCCCCCCCTGACTCCACCCCCAACACGCTCCCAGGCAGGATGGTGTTTGGTTCAGGTTTGGGTGTAGATCGTAGTGCTGAGTATCCAGTCTGAGTCATACCTCCTGACTTTCGGCACGTGCAATACGGCACGTATAGCCCAGCTGGGGAAGGCCAAACCCACCTCCCCCCCTTTACCCCTCTTCAGCTCTGCTCACAAAGAGAAATGGAGGAGTGGTTTGGGCAGGAGGGAGGAGAGAGAGAAAACATGAAAAGAGGTGGAGGGTGGGGGGCTGTTGGGCAGGGTGGAGCCACTGAACAATAACGAGGAGGAGGAGGAGGGGGCGCTGTTTTTAAAGCGCTTTGTGCCTGAAGGTCTGAGGCCCGAAGAGAAGAAGAATGTAATCAATATATAGAATATGTTTGTGGGGCTGAGACATAGAGAGGAGCCTCTGTGAATAACGAGAGAGAGGTCAAACCTAATGGGATGTAAATATTAACAGAACTCAGTTCAGAGCAATTTCCAATGTGGGGGCTGTTTGGAGACAATATTAAGGGTTTTAAATAGCTGAGAGAGAAAACAGGAGAAACCTTCGTCGGCTCTCACGGTGGCCGGCTGCCAGCCTCGTCTCTCTCAGGACTTGGGCTAAGATTAGCTTCCCATATGTTCAAGTCAGGCGGAGCCGGGCTTAAAGGGCCAGTACACGACTGTGCCATGAAGCCATGAAGCGCTTCACATACCTTAAATCATGTTGATGTACAATCAAGGTCCTAACGTATCTTTAATCCTTCAAATGAAAGAATGTTGTGCCACTTGTTCGCCATGCTTTTCATTTCTCTACATTGGAGCTGCAAGGATTCATCGACAGACACATAATGGTCGTTTCCAGCCTCTCAGGGAGACTTCCTGCTGGTTTCCTGTTTTATAATCAACTTAAAGTGAATATCTTCGGGGTTGGGACCGACACAACGACACCTGTAAAGACCTTGGACTATTAGAAACTGGGATGGAGAGTTTTCACTATTTTCTGACATTTATAGAATTAATCTAGAAAATAATCTGCAGATTAATGGATTATAAACAACAATCATCACTTTATGTTACATTATTATCAGCCCAATCCTCCACTGAGACATCAGCCTTTCACATTCATGCGTTCACCGTTGTTTCAGAAATCAATATTTTCATGTGCGCGCTCCAATAGCGTGTGATGAAAGTCCAACAGCTGTGGCGTTGTGTTACATAAAACCTGGCAGCGTCGGGCAGCAGTGGGATTCAGGATTGTATGAAGTTCTCGGTGGGAGCGGCGGAGCGGCCACCAGAGAGGTGAGAGTTAAAGAGCTCCAGCAACAGCTGAGGGCTCCTCCCCCCTTCTCTCGTTCCATTCATTTTTTATTAACTGCGGCATCAGGCGGCCGACAACCTCCCTCCGACATCACACACTGAAACCACCAACGATGCCAACAAGCCACCATTCCAAACTGGTGGTGCCATGCAGGGTATTGATCCAGTCATGTTCCCCGGCACACATGAGCAGCGTAGCAGGACACACGGACACACGGACACAAACATCTGCTTAAAGTCATAAATTAGAGATGAAGCCTCGCAACAGTGCAAGGGTTAAGTCCTTATATACAGTTAATGATTGAGTGAGGCGATTGTTGGCGGCGTTATACATTAATATGTCACCTGAAATCCCATGAGGACTTACAGGACGTGATGTTTTCAAGTCCTTGGGGTGTCTTTGATAAAATAGTTCTTCTATAACTACAGATACAGGTGCAGTGCATCGGAGCAGCCCACTCTTCCTGGGTTTGCACGCAGGGTTGCAGTCGAGGATAAATGGGAAGATCTTACACTTAATTCCTATAATCAGCACGATCCAGCTGATGCTGTGAAGATACAGCGGCACCAAGTTAAGAAAACACAAGACATTCTTATTTCAGCTCTCTCAAGATACCTTTTATTATAATCCAGTGTTTCACCCATGACGTGACCTTTTGTATATATCACCCGTGTTACCTTCAATACCTTCATAAAGGAAGAATAAGAAAACACGATGAACTGGACGAGACGTGGAATATTCTGCACGAGTTGTGTGACAGTAAACGGATGTCTTGATGTGGTTGTGCTCGTGTGCAGCGCGGCCCCCCATTAACTTCAATTCATTCAAAACTTCTGCGTTTTCTTTGTTCTTTGTTCTTTGTTCACGGTGGAAACATGCAAAAGTCTTCTTCAAGAATTGAAAGTAACGCAGGGAGAGTAATACATATACACACGATCATTTCGCAGATGAAGAACTCCTTTATGCGGAGAACATTACAGGAGACAAAGATGCGTCCTTCATTCATCATCTAACAAGTACTTGAGTTGAAGTAAAGAGCGGGACAACATGACATCTTGAGAACCAGAACCCAGATTACTGATGTAATTGTTGATTATATGTCGCGGGTTAACTCACAGCTATGAGATCACCAGTCGCGTGTCAAAGCACACGGGAAACAGAGCTGCAGCTCTTTACAGACGAAGTGGAAACCTCCTTCAGAGCAGTAAATACATCG